>NC_081409.1:865273900-865505900 GCF_030272615.1 Cryptomeria japonica | reverse complement strand
GTACCTTCTCCTTCTCAAAATTTTGAGTTCCATGTTTTGATTTTATCTTTCAAATGGTGAAGCCTTTTCATAAACCGAAAGCTGGGTGTGTCAAAGAACATATTGCTTTCCTCCCACCAATGACAAAATTTTCCATGAAATTATTCATCCCTCCACCACATGCTCTAGAATTTAAAATACCCCTTCTTTTTAACATCCATATCTATCACCAACTCTACTGGAAAGTGATCCGACACCGAGATAGGATTAATAGTTGATACAATTGTCTAGTTGCCCTCCATCTAGGAAGCACCAACTAGAAATTGATTGAGTCTCTCGGCTATGTTGGTGAAATTGGTTTGACTATTTGTCCATGTGAATAGACCATTCTTGGGTGTAATGTCAAATAGCCCATTTCTTGTCACAAAGCTCTTGAAGTATTCTATTACTTTATTAATTTTAGATGTAAGCCTCCACTCTTCTCCCAAAGATCAAGAATGGTGTTAAAATCACCTGCCACTATAACCTTCTCTCTTTCATGATTCCTAATGGATGTCGTAACCTCCTCCCATAACTTGGATTTCTCTTTTGTTTTGGTGCGTCCATATAGATTAATAAGAGGAAATACCACATTCTAAGAAATATAGGTGATATTGCACAACATCTAATGGTCATTCGATTCCACAAGATTAATTCTTACCAAAAGTGAGTTCCATAAAACCCCCGAACCCCCTAAAGAACCTCTAGCTTCTTGGAAAACACCTTTCGTTTTGCCACAGTATTTTAGGAAGCTAAAATCCTTGTCTAAATTAAGCTTGGTTTCTTGGAGTAGTATCACATCATTAGAATTATTTTCTAATGTGCGTTTAACCATGCATCTTTTTTCAGGGGCTGATAATCCCCTGACATTTCATGTGAGTAATCTCATTGCTCTCCAAGGGAGAACTTCACTCCCTTCGATTTTCTCATAAAGTCCATAACACCGATTATGCCTTTCCCCTTAGCTCTGTCTATCCTCTTTTGTTTATTTCTCTTCCTATCGCTCTTTGATTTCGAGTTCCCTAACAAAACATTGGTTAATTGACTAATACATCTTATATTAGTAATATCCAAACCATCACCCAAATCTCCATTATAACCAACATCATATTCCATCTCTGAGTGTGAAGCATCTTCAAGTAAATGATCCTTATTGTCAGTAATCTCTTCCAACACCTTCATTTTGGAGGAGCATGCGATGTCACTTGTTGTTATTTCTTCTATCTCATCACTAGTGCCTTGGTGGGCCTCTACTTATTTAGTTTATGGTTCCTCCTTTATAGGGCATGCTGTAAGAAACAGAGGCTTAACTGCTGTCATAATGGTTTTTTCATTTCTCTCCTTGGGGATCCATTTTTTGTAAGGCCTAAAATTTGCCCTACAATCTTTTTCAAAATGGCTCCTATTTCCACAACTCATACAATATATATTTGTATCCTTTATTTAATCCTATTGAATCCACCTTCTACCATTAGATAATAAATAAATCTTGGGAGGCATCCTCTTAACAGTTGAGATACGAAGATGCACATATAAGTAAGAATCCTTCTCAACCAAATCCTCGTCTATCACAAGAGGGAACCCAGGGTTCTACCGATTTTCTCTAAACTTCCTTCCACCTAATACTCAATCGATAAGTTGTATAACCTTATCCATATTGACCTGTCATATGGATCTGGAGGAACTGGATGGAAGTTTGGGAACCATGGTTGCATGTGTTGGAATCCAAGAACATTGAGAGGGGGGTGAATCAGTGTTCTACCGAAATGATCAATTTTAACATTATTATAACATGCATTCACCAGCCAGTAAACCGGTACATATAATTTTGAAAGAAGTAAAGCAATCAATAAGGCAATGACACAAATGAATACCCTAACACAGATATTTATATGTGGAAAACTTCAAGGAGGAAAAACAACGGTGGGATTTGTGACCCACAATATCAATCCACTGGCCATATGAAAAAATGTTACAAAATATGGGGGCCTACACTTGCAAGAAGGCTTACAGCCTAGAGCACACTACTCATCACAAAGGAGTCTCACTGACTACAGTTACTCTGAACAAGAAAACATAAAACTGCACTCATATAATGCATCTGCTATGACTGATTGAGTTTCGGTTCAAGCTCTGTCTGTTCCAGTTCTAAAACCCTAAACCCTTACCGGTATAACCTCTTACATAATCAACATTCCTCACATTACAAATATCACTCTCATATCTTTTCCATATCCTAACATATCACAAGATGATCTAATCAACTAATCTATATACCTTTACAATCCTTCATGCCTTATGTCAGCTTACATAGATAATTACAAAATGAATATACATGTTGGCTCAATTACATATATACATAAATATAAAAATCAATTTCCAATTGTCGGATCTCCTAAATGATGTCAGCCTTCTATACCGGTATCCTAATGAAGTCATGTTGGCCTGCAATTCTAGTACCCATAGAATTCCTCCTACCGGTGAAGATACCTGCCGGTGCTAGTGTTGGTGAAGTGTCTGCTGGTAAACAACCAAACCAACATATGAAAGCTGGAACATGTTGCCATTAATGACAACATATTGAAACCAATCAAATGAGTATCAATTTCCAACAATCTCTCTCCCTTTGGCATTGATGGCAACACTCATGTGAAAAATGATAATGGTTTCCATCTGTCGGTTTCACCTTGAGACTGCTACCTCTGAGCTGAATATCCATTTGTGATCATCATCTGAACAAAATATTCCATACCTCCATATCTCCCGATGTCAAAAATATATTTTTCACCTATACCTCCCCCTTTGACATCAATGCAAAAAAGTACCAAAAACTGGGACAAAGAATGAAAGACTGTACAAAGAATGTCCCAAAAGACTTTACCGGAGTTGAATATATTTGAAAATTTCCAGATAGGCTTTCTCCAAAAGTTCTAGATAGGTATCCCAACCTGATTTGAGTGTGCCAAAAATAGATACAAGTTTATTAAGCATGTAGGCATATGACTCTTTATCCTTAAGCTTTGCCGGTGTGGGCTTACCAACCATATCAATGCATTCCTTCTTATGTACACTTAATGAGTCCAACTGAGGACTCACCAATCCTATAAGACCTCTGGCTCTTCTTATAATTTTGTCTTTATCCCTCTCAAGAGCTGAAACTTGAGCTTCCAATAATAAAATCTGACCATCAATAGATGTTGTCAAAGAATTTGATCCATCAAAAGAATTGACTATACCTACAATCTTCTCCTGAGTATCCTTAATCCTTTTATCTAAATCTATTGTAAGTAAACCTGTGTTGCAGCATATTCTATAAATATTAGTACATTGCCTTAAGGAATTATCAATCAACTTCAACTTATCATTAATCTCCTTCTTCTCCAACTCAATCATCTGATCAAATGTTTCTCTCTTGGCTTGTGTAAACCTCTCCAGTGCCTGTTAGTTACATATCTGCTGTAAAGATTGAAAGTCCTTAGAAATGTGCTCTATGATTATTTTCAGCTTGCTGGATGGGCTTGCTCCTTTGTCAAATTTGCACTCCATAACAATTCTATGCAAAATTGGGATTGATTGATCAATAATTCCTTTCTCCACAAATCCTTCCATCATCATATTCTATGCAGCCATCATCATGAGCTTAGTAGAACTCATCTCAGTTATGCTTTTTTGTTCTACCTATGAGGTGTCAATTGACAACAATGATGTTCTTGCTACCGGTTCTTTGCCAAATTCCTCTTTCTTCTCCTCTGATGGTTTATTAACTTTAATAGCTACCTCTTTTGCACTAGTGGCTTCTCCACTTGGTGCAATACTAGTTACTTTTGGTTCCTCCTTATGAACTGTTACCTCAACCTATATATTCTGTGAATCTGCTAGTATCTCTAAATTTGTCGGTATCACCTCTTTGTCTTGTACATTAGATTCTACCACGGGCTCTATATCCAATATCTTAATATCTTTCAAAATTGTAGATGAGGTACCCATTATACCTTTTCCTTTCCCTTCAATCGAGATGTCTATAATGTCTATCTTAGCTTTCAGTGAAGTATAGAAACTAGGGTTTGTAGCAAAGAATTGAACCCATGCCTTGTAGGTCTCAGTTACCATCTCATTAACCCTTCCTAACATAAGACTAACTATCCTATGCTTCCTATGAAATATTTTTCTCTCTGCAACCTCAAGTGTCCTATCCAACTCATATGGAGTAATGGATCCACAGGTAGTTAACAACTCTTGAATATTTATGTGCTTATCCTCCTCCATAGCTAATAATCTCCTAGCATCTAAGTTTTCATATAGTTGTGCCGGTATTTGGTTCTCAATTTCCAATAAATCTTTCTTATATATATCCAGATACAATAAAACCGCTTCCTCAACTTCTCTTTGCTCATCATCATCTAAATACTCATAATAGAATTGTACATTTTCAACATACCATCCTTAGTTACTTCATCTACCAATTTTGCACAAGTCTTGGGTGGATTAATAGATACATTACCGGTGACAATTGTCAAGTTTGTGTCATCCATCTTCTTTCTTCTTCCAGTACTGGATGGAGCAGAAGGTGTTTCCTTTGGAGCTCTTTTCTTTTCCGGTACCTTGATTGTAACCTTACTAACCGGTTGCTTCCTTGCTTCCTCCTTAGTCTCCTCACCTTTATTCCTCAATACCCTCTTGAATGCTAAGCGTGTGTCATCTTCAGTTCCAAAGTTTGATGCAATAAGCTCAATGAAGACTTCGAGTTCTTTCCTCTTCCTTCCTTTTTTTGGAACAACATCTATTAATGCCTTGATGTCTTGAGATACTTGTTCAACAAATTTTCTTTCCTTTCCCTACTGTTTCTCCCTCTTCTTCCTATTAAACTCAGTTTGAACCTCTTTCTTTTTCTATTCTGCAGTACCAAAGGATTTCTCAGCCTCATCAATAGGTGCATCAATTAAAATCTTAGCATAAGCATCCAAAATATTAGCATCAACTTCATAACCCATCTCTTCTATCTAGATCTTCCAAGGTTTGACTGCTTCCATCAAAGTTTCATCATTTTTAACCATGAAGCAGATCTCGGTTGATTATTTCTCAACAATTTTCTTTGGAACCCTTTCTCTAGATTTCATAGCCTTCTCGAATGCCTTGAAGTAACCCCAAACTTTATCATCTCACTGACTACCCAATGTAGTAATAGATTGTTTTAGTTGTCTTCCTACCGGGACATCAAATGCCCACTATCTCTTCCCAAAACTAGGAGTTTCATTAATAGAAAATAGCATCAAACAAACAATAAGATTCCCATACCAGAATTTCCCCTTCTTCTCTCCTTTGATCTTCCCAAGGTTAATTAACAACTCATCTAACATCCATCCACAAAGATCTAACTTCTCATTTTCAATCATGATCTTATGCGCAACATAAATGCAGGAACTAGAAACAAAGTTAAGACGATTGGATTGAGTTACCTTGTATCCAATAATCATGCTACCGAATATGATGTCTCTATCTGTGATGGTTCTAACCATCATCGATTGCCGGTCAGAAGTTGTGCCGGTGAGTTTGTTAACCTGATCATTAATAATCTTCTTCTCTAGATGCTGACCAATCTACAACAAACCAATGATGGCCCTAATGGACTCCTTCAAGATCTTATAAGGTCTGTCCAACCAGATGAATTCTCCATGCACTCTGCTCAAAACATATCTGACAATCTCATCTTCAAATTCATGGATATCCATAATGCCAGTAAACCCTAGATCCTCAATGTGCTTGTACTCGGGCTTGATCTTTCCAGAGCCTCCCATCAATTTTCTCATATACATGCTCTTGATATCATTGGTACCAAAATCCTCAATGTGGTAGTGAATGTATGCTCTGACATCTTCCACATATACAACTACTTTCAGGACACGGGAAAATGCGCCAACCGAACCATCCAAGGTGACAATATGTGGACATTGCTTGAAAATTAGTCTAGGATGATCCTTAACCTCAACAACAATAGGATTTGCAATTAAAGTAGGTGCAGAGGATGATCCTGCTTCCATGATGAAAGATAATATCGATAAGTACCTGAGAAATAGTTATCAGTGAATCCCTAAAGAACTCTTCCAATTGCTAGTGAAATCGCTGAAGAAGATATCAATCGCACTGAATCGCCTTAGACTCACTTTGAATCGCTCTTAATCGCTCTGAGTACAAGGTGATCAGAAATGAAGTAGATTCAACCTTTTAACCTCCAAGAAATCCTAATCCGTCATTGATATGAATGACTTCTGGTGAAAGATACCGGATCTCGGTCAAACATCTCCATGCCAGATAAGCATTTTCAATGTCTGGAACATCTTCCAAAACCTCTTCCTCGAGGCTTAAGCAATATTATCATGAACTTTTTCTACCCCTAAGGCATCTGCCTCAGTTATTGGATGAGCTTCCTGCCGGTGCGGGAGCAACCTCCTCTATGGTTGAGTAACCGAAGAATTCCCATCTATTGATTGATCATCTGACTTCCTAGCCCATTTCTTGATATGATCTTGCCAGATTTCATTGACCTTCTCTTGCCCTTTATCATTTGATCCATCATTGTTAGCTGGTGGACTTTTGCTTCTACAAAACCTAGCTATGTGTCCAATCTTGTTGCATGCATAGCATGTAACATTGTTGTTTTGAATTGCCTTGCTATAACCAGTATAATTGCTTGACCTGCACTGATTAGCCATATGTCCAAATTTTCCATATGCATAACATTTAACATTCATTCTGCAATCTTCTGTCTTGTGACCATACTTATTGTATTTAGAACATTGACCGGGAGCAGAATTATAGTTCTGATTTGCTCTATTTCTAAATTGCCTAGCCATGTGACCAAATTTATTACAAACAAAGCATCTACCATTAAATTTTTAAGAATTAATCTTCCTTACCAGTGTCTTTTGGTTTTGATCTTTATTTACAGTACTGGAGCTTTGACCTTGTTCAAATCCAAGTCCACTAGAATCGCCATTATGTCTTTGTCTTTTTAATAATTCATCGAGTTGTGTTGAACTAATCTTGAATTTTTCCTCAAACTCACTTGCAATAGTTAGATCATCTCTCAGAATTATCATTTGTATCTCAAGTTCCTGTTCATTACTTTGGGATTGAACTAATTTAGTTCTCAACATATCATTTTCATGAACCAACCGGATGCATTCTTCAGATCTATCTTTCAGGGATCTCCCAATATTTTCTTAATTCATCTTCCAGTCTTCAATCTCTTTTGACATCCTCATAGTTAGGGCTTGCATTTCATTCCTCATGACCATGTTCTCTTGACTTGGCTTCTGGCATCTTTCATTAAGGGCATCTTTCATTAAGGGCATCTTTCTCTTCATTATCCTGATTTTGTAGAAGTTCCTCCCTCCTAGCTTGAACATATGATAGCCTCTCTTGTAGGATAAGAATGAATTCTTGAGTAGAATTCAATTCATCTTGTAACTTCAATTTCTTCATCCTTTCAACATCATAAGCTTCTACCAAAATGATCAATTTTAACTAGATTATAACAAGCATTCACTAATTGGTAAACCGGTACATATAAGATTGAAAGAAGTAAAGCAATCAATAATCCAATCACACAAATGAATACCACAACACAGAGAATTATACATGGAAAAGCTCAAAGAGGAAAAACCATGGTGGGATTTGTCACCCACAATATCAATCCACTGGCCATATGAAAAGATATTACAAAATATGGGGGCCTGCACTTGTAGGAAGGCTTACAGCCTAGAGCACACTGCTCATCACAAAAGGAGTCTCACTGACTATAGTTAAGCTGAATAAGAACACATAAAACTGAACTCATATAATGCATCTGCTATGCCTGATTGAGTTCCGGTTCTGAAACCCTAAACCCATACCAGAATAACCTCTTACATAATCAACATTGCTCGCATTACAAATATCACTCTCATATATTATCCATATCCTAACATATCACAAAATGATCTAATCAACTGACCTATATACCTTTACAATCCTTCATGCCTTATGTCAGCTTACATAGATAATTACAAAATAAATATACATGTCGGCTCAATTACATATATACATAAATATCAAAATCAGTTGCCAATTGCCAGATCTCCCAAATGAAGTTGGCCTCCTATACCAGTATCCTGATGAATTCATGTTGGCCTGCAATGCTGGTACCCATAGAATTCCTCCTACCCGTGAAGATACATGCCCGTGCCAATGTTGGTGCCGGTGCCTATGAAGTGTCTGCCGATAAACAACCAAACTAAGATATGAAACTTAGAACATGTTGCCATCAATGACAACATATTGAAACCAATCAAATGGGTGTCAATTGCCAACAACATGTAGACTCAGTTATTGTCAATCCACCATATCCTGTGCTCCATTACCTTCTCCTTTTCCGATTCCTCCATAAGATGGCAATGAAGAAGCCTTTCAAGATAAGCTTGAGAATAACGTTTGTTTTTAATTTTTTCTCCACTGAAGCCCTAATTGCTTTCCGATCATATCTAGGGCCAATAATCCTACAAATGATCACCAAACTCTCCCATAAGTCAATATATTCCTCATGGCATCCGTCAACTCTATTGAGGGAAAATTTGGTTATGCGACACTCTTCCCAGATTCTCTCGCTTTGGAATTATATACATCCCCTGAAACACCACTTGCAACTTCTCCATGTTTTTCCTTCACTCTCTCCCCTATTAGTTGATCTACACAATTTTTATTTGATTTTTACATTTAGTAAGTCCTAATATTCAACACGTGATGTGTTTTCCTACTCTTTAATTATAAATCTTCTGATTGACTTATAAGATTTGACTTGTTTCTCAAAAATATTTTTTTATTTAATCATTTAAGTTTGAGTATGTGTAGGCTTTTCACAATAAAATTAAATGATTATTAAACAACCAAAATAAAATACATCCTCAAATGAATCACAAAAGAAACCACAAAATGAAGCAAACACTAACCACATGCAATATAACCAATGAGAAAAGGAGGATTATCTTGTAATTACACAAAACATTAAGAGGGATTGCGTAGTAGAGGATAAGGAACTCCTCACCAATCATGAGTGTACTAAAGTGAATGACATGATATAGTCAAGCTGAGGTGAATCAATATATGGGTATGTCTAGGATCATGGTGGGCTAAACAGACCCTTAAGTGGCAATCAAAATTTAAAAAACGAAGTTAGGCAACTTGACGTAAAAATTTGAATAAGTTACCGACATTATTTCACAAATATGTAAGAATACAATTTGTAGAAAATTGAATGTAGATTCTAAGCTACTAGTTGTTTTCTGAAAAAAAATCTATTTGGCAAAAAATTAAAATTTCAATGTAGTAGTACTAAAATTTCAAGAAAACAATAAGCAACAGGTGTCTATCTGACAACACTTTTAGAAAGGAAATGGTCAATGTTGATTCAACTCTTTAAATTGAATCAATAGAAAGTGAAATATATATTTTTAATTTTGAAATAATGTAAACTAATAAAATGTATTATCTTTTGTGTATTTTACGTTTGTAATTTTTATAAAAGTTTGAAAAATTATTTGAATATAGTTTTGTATAAAGTAAACACTATAATTTAGTTGCTGATAAAATGTTGAAATTGAAGTTACACAAGCCACCATACTTTATTTAATAAATTCTACCCTTTTTTTTCAATTTTTTTGTGTATATTGATAACTTGAAACTTTAGTGCATGGATATAGTTTTTATAATTTTATATAAATATATATTTTTCAATAAATTTAAAAAGTTGTGTACTGAAATATAACTTTTTCCATTTGCTGCCACCTTTTTTATTCATTATTTATCCAAATTAGAGAAGCATTGTATCATCTTGACATAGATTCTTTTCTCTAGTGCATCATATTTTTTTCAAAATTTTTAAATAAATTTTAATATTTTTTCTTGTCAAGATAATCAATCTTATATTTAAGTGATGATGACCTACTTTCAATAAAAATAAAATGCAAAATATAAAAAATCATTAAAATATTAAAAGAGATATATTTTGGTATATATATGTATCTATGTATGTGGTCCAATGGATGTTAACTCTTTGAATAAATATTACTATTTTGTTTCCTCCATTAATGACGTCTCAATATATACTTGGATTTATTTTATGCTTTCAAAATCTAAAGTTTTCTCTAAGTTTAAGGAATTTAAGGCATTGCTCAAAAAGCTACTAGATTATAAGATAAAAGCATTGGGATCTAACAATGGGGGTGAGTAAAAAAGTTTATTTTTCTAATAAATCTCTTAGTTTGTACCATGATTGGCAGGACAAGGATACCCCCATGTAGTAGACCATCACTTTGTGTTTGTGTTGGGTGATTGTTATGTGTTTTGGTGGTCCCAATTGTTTTTTGTCTACAGGTTTTTTAGTTTAGTTGTTGGTTCTCTATTCGACCTAGTATTTTTATTTTGTGTTTTGGTGGGGGGTCTTTCTGTTGGTTGTGCATCCCTCATTCAATTCGTTGGCCCAGTTTTGTCATTCTATCAAAAGACTAATCTGTCAACGCTCAATACAGACTGTAGAGATATGGATCGCACAGGAGCCGGTTAGTCCCTTGTCATAAATCCCAAGGGAAGCGCTGACCATTTTGCCGATAATCTCCCCCTCAGTGTTACCCGAGGGGATTTGAACCCATGACATAATGCTCTAATACCATTTGTTGGCCCTGTTTTCCATTGCATCAAAAAACTGATCTGTCAATGCTTGATACAGACTATAGAGATATGGATCATAGGGAGGTGGTTATTCCTTTGTCACAAATCCTAAGGGGAGCGCTGACCATTTTTCCAACACACTCTTGGTGTCTCTTTGTGGTTATGTCATGGTATAGGCCTATCCCAATTTGATGTATTTAAATTATGCTCAAGTATGTCAAATACAATAATAAACTACAATAAATATCGATAGTATAAATTAAATACTACAAATGATTCAAGTGTAGGAACCATGGATGTATGATGATAACTAAACTAATGAGAATTTGGTATCACTATGCAGGATGTCAAAATAGATTACTATTGAGTTAGATACATGAAATCATAAATATCTACAAAAATTGTCACTATGAAAGCTAGTGTATGAAAGAAAAGAGTGGAATCCAAATATATAGATCTAGTGTTAGGGTTTCAAGCAGATCCGAAGCAAATATGAACTAATAATTATATGCAGATTTAAATACAAAAGATAAAGAAATAAAATAGGACACATATAACATAGAGATTTAATGTGGTTCACCCATAATGGGTTACGTCCACCATACACAGCCGTCCAATCTTTCTTATTATCCAGCAAAAACAATACATCAACCTTACAATGCCTTAAGGATCCCAGCTGCTTATAACATGTGTTTTTAGGGAAACAAACAAAGTTGGCCTTTTTAGGGTTTTATTACAATGTCGGTTTTCATCAACGAAAAAATGGCAAACAAATTTTTCTCAGGGGCTCCCGCCCCCGAACCCCTGCTTTCCTCGAGGACTGCCACCCCCGAACCCCTGCCCAGGGCCCTACCCAGCCCCGAACCCCAGCAAGGATACATGTTGAGTGTACAGTACTTTACTGATCAGTCACCACATTTCAACAATCTCCCACTTGGATACTGATACTACACGATACCACTATACATGCAGCATCCGCTGGATAAAATAGTATGACTCGACTGGTATAAATTCCATAATTATCAATCAAGAAGACCAACAGAAACTGATGAAGAAATCAGCCTCTCCTGTGGAATTGCCTTCATGAACATATCGACAGGATTCTCACTTGTGTGAATCTTCTCAAGCTGTAACTGACCCTCCTCCAAAATAGTCCAGATGAAGTGGTACCTGAGCTGAATGTGCTTTGTCCTTAAATGAAAAGCAGAGTTCTTCGCAAGATGAATGGCACTCTAGCTATCAGTATACAATGGGCTATCCTCCTGTGTCTAACCCAATTCCTCCAAAAAACATTGTAACCAAATCATCTCCTTACTGGCTTCTGGAGCAGCAACATACTCAGCTTCAATGGTTGAAAGTGCAACAACCTTTTGTAGCCTAGAAATCCAACTGACTGCAGTTCCCCCTATAGTAAAAACATACCCTGTAGTACTCCTCTGTGAATAAATATCACCTGCCAGATCAGAGTCAACAAATCCACTTAGAGCAGCATTAGATCCTTTGAAACATAATGCCTTCGTAGTAGTTCCTTTCAAATACTGAAGAATCCATTTCACAGAATTCCAATGTTTCATACCCGGATTACTCATAAACCTGCTCACAACTCCCACTACATGTGCAATACCTGGCCTTGTGCATACCATTGCATACATCAGACTTCCAAAAACTGATCAATACGAGATGTTAGACATTTTATTAACCTCTTCCTGTGCCTTTGGGAATCTCTCTTTAGTCAATTTGAAATGACTAGCCAAAGGTGTACTAACTGCTTTTGCATCCTGCATGTTAAATCTTTTCAAACACCTTCTTTACATACTCACTTTGGGACAAATTCAAGGTTCTATTTTTCCTGTCTCGTGTAATTCTCATACCGAGAATTTGCTTAGCTGCACCCAAATCCTTCATAGCAAATGACCTGGCTAATTTCTGTTTAAGATAATTTATATGTTGCATGTTAGACCCAGCAACAAGCATGTCATTAACATAAAGCAATAGGATAATATAACTGCCATTATCAAATCTCTTAAAATATACACAATGATCATAATGACATCTATGATAACCATGTTCAGCCATGAAACTATCAAATTTTAAATACCATTGTTGGGGTGCTTGCTTTAGGCCATACAAACTTTTCTTCAACCTGCACACCAAGTTCTCCTTACGTTTGACCTCATATCCCTGTGGTTGCAACATGTAAATTTCCTCCTCCAAATCTCCATGGAGAAAAGCTATTTTGACATCTAATTGTTCAAGATGTAAATCATCTGCAGCCACAAAACTAAGTACAGTTCTAATTGAAGTCATTTTTACAACTGTATAAAATATTTCATCATAATCTATACCCTTTTTCTATGCAAAATCTTTTGTCACAAGTCTGGCCTTATATCTTTTCTGACCTTCTTTAGCCGATAAACCCATTTGTTAGGCAAGGCTCTTTTTTCTATAGGTAAAGAGACTAAGTCCCAAGTCTTATTTTTCATCAAGGAGTCCATCTCCTCTTTCATGCCTAGCTCCCACTGTTGTTTGGCATCTACTTGCATTGCTTCTTCATATTCTTCTGGTTCACCAGCATCCATTAATAAAATAGAATACAAAGAAGGAGAAAATCTTTCAGGGGGTCTACTTGACCTCGTAGAACATCTAACACTTGCAGGAGTTTGTGGGACAATCTATTGTTGCTGAGCATCAAGTACTTGTGGCATTTCATTTTCAGGAATCTCATCCAACACCACATATTCTTGTTTGTCTTGTTCATGCTTCTTTTCTTGCATCTGTTCTTTATACATAACTTTCTCATTGAATGTAACATCTCTACTTCTAATTATTTTCTGATTTTCAAAATCCCATAACTGATAGCCATATTCATCTATCCCATATCCAATGAAGGTACATTTCTGAGATTTAGCATCAAGCTTGGTTCTGTTTTCTTTATCAACATGGACAAAAGCTTCACAACCAAAAGTTTTTAGAAAAGAATAATTTACCTTTTTACTAGTCCATGCCTCCTCTCGAATACCACCATCCAAAGGGGTTGAAGGTCCACTATTTATCAAATAGACAGCAGTATGTACAACATCTGCCCAAAAATGTAAGGGCAATCCAGCATGCAATCTCATGCTCCTCGCACGTTCAATGATAGTCCTATTCATTCTCTCTGACATACCATTTTCCTATGGAGTTCCTGGAACTGTCTTCTGCTTTTGAATCCCATTTAAGGAGCAGTAATCTTCAAATGCTTTGCTACAATACTCACCTCCATTGTCCGATCTCAGACACTTCAACTTTTTTCCTGTCTCATTCTCAACCAAAGCTTTCCATTTCTTAAAAGTTTAAAAAACATCTGATTTTTGTTTTAGGAAATATACCAATTTTTTTCTGGTTGAGTCATCAATAAAAATAACATAATAACAAGAGCCACCAAGAGATCATACCTAAGCCGGTCCCATACATCTGAATGTACAAGCTCTAACTTGTCACTCTTCTTCTCTTTCCCAACCTTGAGAAATCTGACTCTTTTCTGTTTACCATTTAAACACAATTTTCACAAAACTCTAAATCAATCTTCTTTAGTTTTGGCAATAGATTTTTGGAGTGAAGGGTTTTCATCCCTTTCTCACTCATGTGCCCAAGCCTATGGTGCCACATTATCGAATCTGTTCTTGCAGCATCTATTGTTGTTGTCCCTGCAATAACTTTATCTGTAGTAGCTAGGGTAGAGTAAGTGTTACCTATACACAGATATAATGTGCCTACCTTCACACCTTTAGCTATTACTAATGATGCTTTAGTGACCTTCCACATACTGTCTGAGAAGGTAACTATGCAACCTTCACTACCTAGTTGCCCTGCAGAAATTAAATTTCTTCTTAAATTAGGAACATGTCTTACCTCCTGCAGAAACTAGTCATTTCCATTCTGCAACTTGATCTTTATCTTTCCTTTTCCAACAATTTGACAGGGCTCATCATCACCCAAATATACCTGTCCAAAATCACCTTGAACATAATCTAGAAAATATTTTCTATGGGATGTAGCATGAAATGAAGCCCCATAATCTATTACCCAAGAATCATTAACATTATCCAAACATAAGATTAAAGCATCTTGTAAAGTATTACTTGCAATATTAGCTTCCTTGCTATCATTTTCATTTTTGTCTCCTTCTTTGTTTTTCTGAGACCAACAGTCTTTCTTTATATGACCAGGCTTTCCGCAGTACCAGCAATCATTCTTTCCTCTAGATTGAGAGTGTCCTTTATTTGACTTCCCTCATGACTTCTCATTCCCAGGGCCTTTTCCTCTTTCCTTTGATCTTCCTCTGTTCTCCACATTCAAAACACTACCCAGTGATGTTGGAGTCTCACCTGTGCTTTTCCTTCGCATTTCCTCGCTTAGGATAACACCAACAATATCATCAAATACCAAAGTATTTTTACCAGAGATAGAGTTACTTACAGCCATAACAAAGCTATTCTAGCTTTCTGGAAAAGAACATAAAATCAAGAGAGCCCTAACCTCTTCTGCAAAAGTAATTTTTACTGAAGACAATTGACTGGTAATTGTATTAAATTCATTTAAGTGCTCCGCTACAGATCCTCCCTCACTCATTTTCAAATTAAACAGACACTTCATAAGAAATACCTTATTCGAAGCTGAGGGTTTCTCATACAACTTAGCCAATGTCGCCATCAAATAAATAGTCATTTTTGCTTCTGTTATATTGAATGCTATAGATGGTGCAAGGTACAATCGAATGGATCCCAATGCCTTTCTATCTAAAATGTCCCACTCTTCATCTGACATTGTGGTCGCTTTCTTTGCCTTTCCTTCCAATGGCTGCCACAAATCTTTTTGATACAGGTAATCCTCCATCTGCATTTTCCATAACTGATAATTCTAGCTGTTAAACTTTTCGACCTTGAATTTGGAATCCTCCATTGCTCCCACTCAAATCTGAAAGTCCTGCCAATTTATAGAAAACCTTGCTCTGATACCAATTGTTAGGGTTTCAAGCATATCTAAAGCAAATATGAACTAACAATTATATGCAGATTTAAATACAAAATATAAAGAAATAAAATAGGACACAGATAACAAAGAGATTTAACGTGGTTCACCCAGAATGGGTTACGTCCACCATACATAGGCATCCAATCTTTCTTATTATCCAGCAAAAATAGTACATCAACCTTACAATGCCTTAAGCATCCCAGCCGCTTATAACATGCATTTTTAGGGTAATAAACAAAGTCGGCCGTTTTAGGGTTTTATTACAATGTCTATTTTCATCAACAAAAAAATGGCAAAATTTTTTTTCTCGGGGGCTCCTGCCCCCAAACCCCTGCCCAGGGCCCTGCCCGGCCCCAGACCGCGGCGAGGATACCTGCTGAGTGTACAGTACTTTGCTGATCAATCGCCATATTTCAACATCTAGAGTAGTAATAATTTGAATATGATTAATATAAAAACAATATTAATATAGTCAACTATGTTACCAAAACCCATAATACATGAATCTATAAATAGATATGATATATAGTAAGAATGTGTCCTAATGTAGAGGACTTGGAAAATTGATGTTGATGTCCTAATGCATAGAACCATTGAAATTATCAATGTTTGAGTATATAGAATCACTAGAAGCCAAGGAGATATCAACATTGAATTTAGATGTACCAATAGGTGATCCTATATAGGAGTTGGGGGAAATGATGTGAGATGTAAGTACATAACTCATCTGCATGTTGATTGCTCCCACAATATGTATATTTGGCTTTCTAGTTTCTAGGCATGATCTAATGATAAGTAAAATCAATGTAGAAATATATGTTTCATCCCAAAAGATTATTGCTAAAACATAGGCTCCCAAAAATATGTGGAGAAGAAAGCTATAATTTCACTAAAATTGTATCTCTAAATTGGTCCTTGATAAGGCATGGGGGCTCTATATAATTTGTGATAAACAAGTACTCTAAAACTTAGAATTACATGAAGTTTTTATTTCCTTGCAAAATTTTGATAGGAATAAGTTTTTTAACCAGATTTTGATAATTAGGAAATTTAAGCCTCATTTAAATTTGTAAAGAAAAAATAACTTTAGAGGCAAAAAATAATTTTAAAAATAGAAAAATCTTAAAAATTTGAGTTTTTGTAGGATCCTTGATGGAACCAACCTTTTGTAACTATTTGAACATAAAAAAATAACTCCACATTTGCAAGCTATTGTAAAATAAAATATCACTCCCTTTCAGGCTTTGAGGTCAACTTGGTAATTAATTGATTCATTGCCATTGACATAATTGGTTTGACCTAACTACTAGTTGTAAAGTAAAATATATATAATTAGTAGAATTGTTTTTAAATGATTACATTTATGTACGCCATGGAGGGGTCAACCTATGCATATAGGACTATAACTAGTCTTTGGATGTGGTGGGGATCTCAAGTCAATAGTCATAGTGACTGGAATATAGCCAATGATGGACTCTTGATGATTGTAACATTATTTTGGAGGGTGATGATGTAGAGTAGTTATATCTTAGTTTGAATCAATTGAAGATTGATTATTCGTCAGGGTTCAACTAAGTGATATAAATAACAAAATTATGTATTTGTATTTTAGATACTTCTCAAATTAACCCATATTTTTAGCTATCCATGGATTTAGAATTGAGGACCTCACCATATAGGAGAAATAATTATTTTATTTTGTAAATAATTTTAGTCTACATAAACAAAGACCTAATCTAGCAAAGCATGGTCATGGTGCCATCAATTCCACCTTTGATGAGGTTGATTAAAGGCAACTATACAAAATTAATAATAATTTGTTTAAATGATAGCATACTAGTGAGTTTCCAAAAAATTGTTTGTAATGGATTCTTAAGAAGGGAGACACCAATGCACTTATATATTTACTATTGGATTTCTAACAACATTCTTGATATCTATGGAAAGAGAAACTAGCTGATTGTACTACTCAAAGTACTCTACTCCAATCAAAACAAGGTTGTAAAATATGGCCTCCGAGGTTTCTATTTTATTTTCATGAATCCATCAAAATGTGGATGCGATCCCTATGATATTTACAAGGATATTTGTTTCTCCTTCTTCTAGTTAAGTAAATATAATATAGAATATGGATGTTGGATTCACTTGTGTTGTCTGGCTTGATCAATAAAATGTAATATACATGCCAAAACAATGAGCATCTCTTTGATTTATAAATTCACTAGTTAACACTAAAGAATTACTCCTTTATGCACTCACTAGTATGGAGGTAAAGAAATCATATAGAGGGTAAAGAAGGATTTTTATTATTTAGACCATCAAAATAGGGCAAAGGCCATGCAATTCCATATGAGTTACTCAAATCAGTTCTAGCAAAATCCCTTGGAGGATAAAAATTAGTAGTGTCATCATGAAAATAAGTTGTTTAGACTCATAAAACCTTGATTAGCTCAAACTTGCATGTTCTAAGAGCCACATAGAAATCTAACTTGCAAGTAAAAGTAACACTAGCCTTTATTGGTAGGGCCAAAGAGGGATGATAGAAGGATTTAATTAGACTGATCAGAGTGAAAATAGAAGTAAATTTTATTTGAAACCCTACAAAAGATAATTTTTAACCAAAATAGAGAAATATGTATAGGTTATTTGGCCATCTAATATTTATTTTTAATTTTTTGTAAGTTTTGTATGTGGTCCATAGATCATGCAGTACCATAAGCTATGAGGCATACAAATGCAAAAAAATCAAATTTACCAAATTTGATGAAATAATTTTTTCTTTCTAAGCCTTTTTAAACTTGGTTGTAATAACAATGTACATCCATGATGTTCTAATAATAGAGCTAACTGTTGGAGTCACCTTGATTTAGGAAGAGATGTGTAACTTGGATTGTATACAAGGTTGGGGAAACCAAGATCTAAAAGTAACATCAAGATAGCCTTCCCATAGTGAAAAATGAACAAAAAAGTATGCCAATTAATAATATGAAGAATATGTAATTGTTTAATAAGATCCTTTCATATATAATCAAGGTAGAGGAGGTAAGAAGGTAGAATCGAACAATCAATTAACCCTTCAAGGTTCCAACACATGTTTAGTCATATGATAAATGTGTAAGCATGTGTAAAGTGTGCATGTGATAGGTGCCTCAAAGGGTGATTACATGTGTCTTCATACAAGAATTGAGACAAAAAGATAGAAAGTCTTTACATTGAGACTTAAATAGTGTGGATAGGTCAGCCTAGGATGGGCAATTAGCTAACAATTTGAAATAAATTTATTTATAATTAAAGCATCTCTTTCATAGAAAAGAATGACAACGATTGTAAAAATTAATACAATCATATGTATTTATTGTGTATAGAAGAAGGAAGCAAACTATGAATAACAATTTTGCATCTTATCTCCACCAAAACAATTAATAAGTAATCATACTTTTTTATTGATCAAAATTTTATTTTTATAAAAAAATTTAAATAATATTAAAAAACCAATATTATATGTAAATAATAAACTTTTTAGACTGGAGCCCTTCCCACTTTGATAAAAATATTATATATAAATAATAAATATAAAAATAGAAATTTCTTCACATACCCAAAAAAACACAACTATTGTTATATACACAGAGCAAAATAGTGAAAGGTACAAACTTATAATATAAAATAAACAAATAACATATATTATTCTTAGGCAAGAATTAATTTCAAGATAATACTAAAATTTTGTGGTCAAATGGCTATATAATAGAATTCATTTATATGCCATTTCTTTGAATGATAAAACTCATAGCAAATTCCAAAAAGCGAAACACCTCATTACACCAAAATTCGCCATAGTAAAAATGTCCACCCCGATGACGCATATCAAAGTAACGTTCTTCTAATGCTTGAATTTCTATGGTAGATACTCTTATTGTTTGAACTTTCGTCTTTGTCTTAATAAAATTTTCTTCCTCTGCCATAACATGTTGAACCTTTGAACAACCATACACTCTTATCTTTTCTACACTCTTCAAATTCCAGTAACACTCTGGTAACCTCTGCAATGCCTCACACTTCATTATTGTTAATGTTTTAAGTGAAGGCAGTGCTCCTCCTTCCACCACTGGCAGCTGCTCTAACTTCATCATGTCCACCACTGAAAATACTTCAAGCTTAGGAAATGCTCCACCCTTGCCAAATTCTTCTGGGAACTTCTCTTTGTTAGGGCAATTGACTATGTCTAGGTGCTTTAGACTCGGAAGTTTGTGCAAGGCAGGTAGTTGTTTCAGCATGTCACATTGAATCAACTTAATGAAGCTTAGATGTCGAAATTCACAAATTGAATTCTCTATCTTTAGTAAATGAGGACATATTAGACAGAGTTCTCTCAGTTTTGCCATGGCAGTCATGCCATGGGGCAGGCTTTCCATATCTGTGAGGTGAAAATATAGATACTCCATCTGTTTCATGGTTCCAAGAAATCCTTCTCCAATTATTTCACCATTGTTTTGAAACCCCAACCTTCTGAGTTGGTTCAGGTTACCCAGGTGACTAATTGAAAGCCGATTTCTTCTGCACTTTTTCCACCCTATATTTGGAGAATTACTTGCATTCAGGTACTCCAAAGACGTGAGGTCTGCAATTCCATAAGGCATGCACTGCAGATGCTCACAGAAAGCAACGTCTAAAAGTTTTAGGGAAGTCAACTTAGAAATGCCAGCTGGGAGTTGTGCAATATCAGATCCTTGAAGATCTAATATTTGAAGGCTTCTTAGAGCAGCATCAGAGTTGGGCAGTCTCTTGATTGGCACATAGGGTAACTTGAGGCAAACTAAATGTTTCAAAATTCCTATGTTTTTTGGCAACGACAGGAGGGCAGTCCTTGACAAATCCAGGACCCTGAGAGAGGTCATATTTCCAATTACCTCTTTTGAAATTTCCGCCAAAGAAGTATTACCAGCCAGTAGCAAGGAGCGGATATGCGAAGCTCTGAATGTCCTTGGAACACTAGTCAAACTGTTGTCTATTAATGAAATTCTGATGTATCCTGAAGAGACGTCCACTGGAAACTGTCGTAAACCTCTGCCTGCCTGAAAGAAGCACTTTTCTTCCTTCACAGCGAATTGCTGTGCCAAATCGTGCAAAACATCATGCACCCTGAAACAGAGCACTCTTCCCTCATAATTCTTCTTCACCGGTTCAATAAGGCATCGGTCAGCTAACAAGTTGATGTACATCTCTCCAATTTTGAAAGGATCCGGACCAGCTACCAACCCTTCTCCAATCCAGTAGGCAGTAGCATATGTAGAAGATATGATACTATCTTCAGGGTAAGCAGCGAGGCAGAGAAAGCACAACTGCAAGGAAATGCCATAGCCAGCCAGATCGGCCAAAGCATCGTAACTTAGTCTCAACTTTCCATATAGCGAGTTTGTAACATCATTCTGCAATCTCTTGACTGCCAATTCCCATTCATTTGACTGTGTGATTCCCGCCATTGCCTGCCCGACTACTTTAAGGGCCAAGGGAAGACCCCCACACTCGTTGCATACACGCCTCGCTATTTCTTGGTCGATGCTCATAGGCAAAACTCCCTCGCTGTGTTAAAAAGCATGGGAAGAAAACAATCTCCAGCTGTCATCCTCACTCAAGTCTTGCATTTGGATGATTGATGGACGTGGAACACCCAACTGTGAGAGCACACTATTACTTCTGGAAGTGGCAATGATGATGTTGGAGTTGTGGAGTGGAGAGTGAGGAACACACAACTCCTCTAACAAGGATGTTGCACTTGTTTCCCAAACATCGTCTAAAAACAGGGCAAACTTGTGTTTTCTCATGGTTTCATTCAGCCAAGTTTTCAGACAGTCTTCATCTCTACTGTCCAATATTTCATTTACTTTAAGAGCTATTTGTTTCACAAGATCATTTCTAAGGGTACTGAAAGATGGATTTTGTGAAATAGTAAGCCTCTTTTCTTGTAAGTGTTATTGTGCTCAAACTGCTAGTTTTTGTTCTACCCACCAAGTTTTTACTTTGAAGTTCTCTATGATTGAGACGGGAGGGGACCTAATTCAAACTAAACCCAATTCATGTGATGAATTCAAAAGTAAACTAAGCTATGGCAGAAAATGGTTAAAGGGAACCTAGATGCCTATGTTGAAGACATGCAAGGTTTCAACCTAGAGATGACCAAGTATTTTTTCCAAGCTTGATTGAAGAGGAAGTGAAAATTGAAAAGGTTTCCTTTAGAGTCACTCTAGATTCAATTATTACCATCATTGGGATTTTGTAGGACGGAATAACTTTCCCCGAGCAGTCGAAAGGGTCTTGTAAAGAGGGATTTAAGTGATTTTTCAAGGCGGGAGATGGGGTTTCTAGGTTACAAAGTAGGTATAACATAGAAGAACTACCCAATAATTAGAAAGATGCTACCCTTTTGCTGATGAAATTATTCACTCTAGATCGACATTACAAAAGATTTTATATTCATCTTTTCTCATTGTTAAACCACTTGGGGTATGGTATTTGGATGAATTTTGCTCACTAGGTTTGTTCTTCATCATCTCAATCTATTGTTAGAGCTAAGTCTAAAAATTCCCTTCTCCTCCATCAAGGGTTAATTCTTAAACTCTATAACTTTCACCTTGCTTTAACCTCTCCCAATGGGTTCCTGTGAAGTCCTCCTAGCCCTAGGCCACTAGACCCAAATTTAGTGATTGAGCTCTCTAATGCCCCCATGGAAAAACCCAACCCCACTATCCTAATCCGCCTCTAAAGGATGTTGAGGTGATGGAGTCGGATAAAGAGGAAGTGTACAATGATTTTGAGTCCTCCTATGATTCAAAATAGGACTAGTCCCTTGCAACCTTTGAGCAGGTTGCCCCCTTTCGTCCTAGTTAGAACATTCCTAATACCAAGGCGCCACTCTTGATTTGGAACCAAAGGTATGAAAGCTAGTGGAGAATGTTGAGTAACAAGACCTGGTGATCAAATGGATTTTTATCATAGTTCAATGTGGCTATTAGGATGATTAATAGACCCGAGGTTGTGGTTGAGGCCGGTGCTAGAGCAGACAAATGGGTATGGGAAGCTGCAACCAATATGGATAGTAAATTAAATAATAGTGATAAAGTTGAGGGGTTATTGGACGATCTTAGTGAGAAGGTGTCTCAAGGAAATGGGAAAAATATTGTTACAAACCTGAAAGAAATCCAAGTGATCCTTAAGGGTAAAATAGAGGAGATGTCCAAGCAAAGCTAGGAGATGGTTTTGAAGAATTCGGTTTCGCTAAAGGCTATTTAGGTGGAAATTGACAAAAGAAAAGCTTCATGAAAGAGACATTCTTTGTCCCCCTTTGCTTCAATGTAGCCCCATGTCTTTATGGTTAAAGATACTCTGAATACTAGTACTTTGAAATTTGTACAAAGGACTCTAACAAAAAAATCTCATTTTCAGATAAAATTTTAGGTTTGTGCAAGGATTGGCAAGAGGGTAATGCCTACACCCAATAGACCATCGCTTCATGTTTTTGGTGGTTGGCTGGTTTAGTTTTGGTTTTGTTTGTTGGTTTTGTCCTTAATCTTCATCTACTGCTTGGTAGTTCCTTGCTATTTCTTGGGTGTTTTGTCTTTAGTTAGGTGTGCAGTTCTCATGCACCCTAGGTGGTACTTTCTATGAATATGTAATAGTATGAGCCTAACCTACTTTTTATTAATAAGAAAATTTTGATCTATGTCAAAGGGTTGGAATACCTAGTGCAAGGGATGGTATAGCCTTTCTACTAGTCCTAGTACAAATACCATTTGAAAAGTGTGTTATAGATTTCATAGGGACAATTGACCCTCGCATTTAAAGAATACAAAAGCTATATTTATCATCATTCGAGTATAATACTTTACTAAATTGGAAGAATGTTAGAATCATATAAATATTGTACAACAAAAATTGGCACAATATTCTTAGATGATAATATAATTAAAGGTTTACTTGTCCTATAAGTATTATCAATGACAAAGGAAAATATTTTATAAATAAGGTGATTGTAGAGCTCCTAAGATGGGTTGTGATAATTTATAAAAAAATTACTCTATACCACTCATAAGCCAATGACACAAGTGAGGCATGTAGTAAAATTATAAGAACCACCCTAATAAATATATGCACATTGAGCATATAGAACCATATATAAGAGGTCTACCAAGTTGACTCTATTCTAGTTAATATATAGATTAGATGCCACCTTACCTCTCAACTTCATAATTCTAAACTTTTGAGCCATAAGTTTACTTTAGGGATTGGTGAGGAAGAGACCTTAAGGGAAAGTGTAGTACCCCTACCGTAATCTATTTCTAACCTTGGTTTAATCTTGATTAGTTAATCGTAATATGATGTTACAATCAGATGTTTGATTTAACGCATAGCTATTGATGTGGTTCTCACACTAGTTGTATGCAGATTTTCAGTGTTCCTATTTCGTGATGTTAGTATCGGACTAATGATTTCATTAAATTGTATGTATGTATGCATGTATGATCTTTGGTTGCAGGAGATTTCAGGTACGAAGTCGCATGAGTGCGAGGTTCGTCGTCACCTGGTTTTGCAGGTTTGAGCATACCTTTTAATCCTTAGAGTTGGATTAGGTGGTCGTAAGACCTTAGTCAGCCTTAGTCGTGCTCAAGTGAGCATCGCCAGTCGTCGTCGGTGACCCCTTCGTGTTTGGGTTTGCGAGTCATCTGTTTGGCTGACCTTCTCGGTTTGCGTGCCTGGTGTGTTTGGTTTGGAATACCTAGTGCAAGGGATGGTATAGCCTTTCTACTAGTCCTAGTACAAATACCATTTGAAAAGTGTGTTATAGATTTCATAGGGACAATTGACCCTCGCATTTAAAGAATACAAAAGCTATATTTATCATCATTCGAGTATAATACTTTACTAAATTGGAAGAATGTTAGAATCATATAAATATTGTACAACAAAAATTGGCACAATATTCTTAGATGATAATATAATTAAAGGTTTACTTGTCCTATAAGTATTATCAATGACAAAGGAAAATATTTTATAAATAAGGTGATTGTAGAGCTCCTAAGATGGGTTGTGATAATTTATAAAAAAATTACTCTATACCACTCATAAGCCAATGACACAAGTGAGGCATGTAGTAAAATTATAAGAACCACCCTAATAAATATATGCACATTGAGCATATAGAACCATATATAAGAGGTCTACCAAGTTGACTCTATTCTAGTTAATATATAGATTAGATGCCACCTTACCTCTCAACTTCATAATTCTAAACTTTTGAGCCATAAGTTTACTTTAGGGATTGGTGAGGAAGAGACCTTAAGGGAAAGTGTAGTACCCCTACCGTAATCTATTTCTAACCTTGGTTTAATCTTGATTAGTTAATCGTAATATGATGTTACAATCAGATGTTTGATTTAACGCATAGCTATTGATGTGGTTCTCACACTAGTTGTATGCAGATTTTCAGTGTTCCTATTTCGTGATGTTAGTATCGGACTAATGATTTCATTAAATTGTATGTATGTATGCATGTATGATCTTTGGTTGCAGGAGATTTCAGGTACGAAGTCGCATGAGTGCGAGGTTCGTCGTCACCTGGTTTTGCAGGTTTGAGCATACCTTTTAATCCTTAGAGTTGGATTAGGTGGTCGTAAGACCTTAGTCAGCCTTAGTCGTGCTCAAGTGAGCATCGCCAGTCGTCGTCGGTGACCCCTTCGTGTTTGGGTTTGCGAGTCATCTGTTTGGCTGACCTTCTCGGTTTGCGTGCCTGGTGTGTTTGGTTAATTGATTATTATTCCTTAGTAATTTTTTTGATTATATATGCGTTTGTGCATTGATGATTAATGGATTAAATTAATCTGGTTTTCGTTATGCGATTTTCGTTGTTAATGAATTGCTCGTTTTATATTGGGAGTGAATTCGATCAAATGACTGTTTTCGAATATTAAATGCATTTATATTTATGCTGTTGGAAAAGAAAGTTTTATAATTAATCGCAATAGACGTAATTGTATTCTGTTGAATTATTATATTGGAAAGGTTAAATTTAATTGTAGGAGAAAATTGATTTTTGGAATTGATAAAGCAAGTTAATTTGTTGCTTGTGAAAAGAATTAATTTTTGAGAGTTATTTTGAAATAAAAATTTTAAATTCCTAAAATAGAAATTTTGGGTCAACTCTTCCTTATAACCCAATTTGGGGGAAAATTAAAAAAGATGGACATTTTGGAGGATTTTTGGTTGGAAAATATGTTGGAGATGAAATTGGAGGAATTTTGGATGGAGAAGAGAGGATTTGGGAGCCGGAGATTTGGACTCTCAACAGATCTTGCCAGGAATGCGAGATCAGGTAGGATTTATCTCTCAATTTTGGTTTTTCGTTTGAAATGGAAATGTGAAATCAATCTCAGTTTGTGAAACCGAAATTGTATTGAATCGGAATTCTTTATTAAACCTGGTAGTTGGTTGTTTTATCCGAACTGTGTTTAAAGAAATATATATGTTGTTTTATTGAACTGTGCGTTCAACTTAGTTCGGACTGTGCGTGTTTTAATCAAATTCATTATCAAAACCCGAGCTGGGCGAGATGTTTAAACTGGGTTTCATTTTATGTTTTTAGCGCCGTGTGAATTGGGTTAAACCTGAGCTGGGCGTTTTTCATTGTTTGAAACGGTGGTTCGGGGTTTCCTGGCGGGGCATTACAGAAAGACTAGAAGTCATTGTGAAATTGGATGAAAATAGATTCCATATAGTCTATCATAGAAAATTCAAAGCATTACTAAAATAAGCCTAGCATTATAGAAACCTAAGGCACAAAACCTTCCATAAAGTAAACATTATGCTATTATGTGATAGTTAATAAGAAACAATAAAAAATTAAGATTGAATGGCTAGAGCCATATTACATAGATGAAATTCTAAAATTGGTATAATTAGATTAAAAAGACTAGGTGGTTAAGTACTATAATGTTATGTAAATGGTGCCATGTTAAAATATTGCCACCAGTTAATGAGCTGAAAATAAAATTTTATAAACTAATGTATTATATGTATCATATTTATGATATATTATATAGAAATCTAACTAGGTCAAAAGAAACAAGCTATAGAAGATTAATGACTAGAATATTGTAGGAAGCTAAGAATGGCTAAACTCATTTAATGAAAATCGCATTATTAGCCTCTATGAAAATAACCGAATACTATCAGCCCACTAAATCATGATCTTCTAAAATATTTTCTCACTTTTGTTTCCTATTTAATTCAAGCTTTCTATCATGAATGACTAAGCTCATACCATTTTATTCTACACAATTCTTTCCTTACAAGAATGGTTTCTTCCATATTAGTAGATTTCTCTTAGAAACCAATGCCTAAGTATAAGAATTCTCTTATACAAAACTATGAAGGTAGATCAAAATGGGGCATCTTACATGTGTAATTTACATAGAGGATGTCTATAAATATATTAAGTTTTCATTAAGAAAAATGATCACATAGGAGTTGAGATGCTAAGAAAAAACCCAACTACAACTCAGGAAAATCGAGTGGCTACTACAATAACAATAAGTAGGAAAATAAAAAATAGACATTTGTAGAGATTTCCCAATTTCTCAAAGGAGGAGGGCTTGATCAAAATTATTCTTAGCATGATACATAATGAATACCTATACCTAGACAAACCATACCACATCATGAGGGAGGCAATACAAGTAGTAATTGAGCTAAATGTTTGGGGAAAGGTCCATCTAAAGAAGGCCATAAAAATTATTAAGTCACCCAACTAACTAAGATAACTCACAATAGGAGGAGATGGATGTTACAAAAATCACTACTCTAGTAGTGTGGTATGGTACCATGGGGATTAATTATGAATTATACTTGACCAACAAAGAAGACTTGGTCATCATAACATCAACTATGCAGTCCACCAAATAGTGGAAGAGGGAAAGGAGATGGATCTTTTTGAGGTCTTGTGGGATCACCTCTTTCAAAACATCAAGTGCACAAAGAACACAAACTACCAATTTAGTATGGGACCTTGGTCATATGTTTAACATCGTATTTTATGAATACAGTCCCAACCTTCATGGGAAAGTTATAGGAGAATAATAGATCCAAAGATACAAAAATGAATGAACATGTGAAGAATTTCAAGGATGTCACTTCCTTCACTAGAGCCTATTATGGGTTCCTTAAAATACTACAAAAGCATCTATAAATGAAATGGAAATGATGCCATATTAAATGACAAGGAAATATATGAATGATATTGTATTCCTAGCTGATAAAGACTTTATTATCATGAAAGACATCAATCTTAGAGTGTGTAGATGGAATGGTTAAACCTTGATATCTATTATTGATGTATTGAGACCAATTTATACAGAGATAAAATATAGTTATCGGTTAATGTAACTGAGCACAAACTGAATAACAATCTAGAACAATGTAATATATTAGATTTATGCTAACATTTCCCACCTTATTACATTGTTCCTACAAAAGAAGCATTAGAACGTCAAGTTTCACCTAGCCAAGGGACCCCCCTTAAATCTTACACAACAAAATTTGCTGATTACTTAAAAATATACATAATTTGGAGAATATCTTTCAATGAAGAACCAAATCCTCAATAAAGTAGAACTCCCCAAAGTTTCCTTGTGACCCTCATAAAGGTGTAGCTCTGAGTTGAAAAATTGAGCTCTTAGTCTTGAACTCTCGAATCATAGAGACTCAATTATCTTGGACAATAATTTTCCAGGTTGTCAGTTGACCCTCGTAAGTGTGACAATTTTTAATCATAGTCTTGTAACTTATTTAGGAAACCATCCATACTCAACGTCTTCACCAAACTCCAAACCTATCTCAAAATATCAAACTTCATAATACAAGTATTATTCAAAAACTATCAGCAACAAAAAAGAAAACAATACAATAAAGCCAAAACTGATTCTAATGCAAAGAATTGTCTCAAATCGAAAAGCAATCTTGAGATGATGGAAATTCCGACATCATATGGTGCCTCCAGCCTCCAATATGTGACTCTATTAGATTTTATCCATTTGATATTTCAAGTGAGTCTTTGGAGACCTCATGCTTAAAGTGTGAATTGTAAATGGATGTTCTAAATCCAACAAACCGTCAAATTTCAAATGCAATATCAAGCTCATATCAAGCTCGTTGTTGTTATCAAAATAAATACTCCCACTCTATGATCTCCATGGAGCAAATACAGTTGTATCTCAATCCCTTTATCAGATATGCTAGCTTTATGCATCATAGCAAGCTTCCTTCTTAGCTTTTCCTCATCGCTTTCGAATGATCGAAACGGTCACATATGACTCAAATTGATGCAACATCCTTATTGTTGCTTTGTTTACACCATTGAAGATCTTCCTCATAAGTAGAAGTTGCAAATGCATTATTATCTTGTCATATGAATAAGGAACTTCATCGTCGTTGTGCTTGAAAGTAACTTGCAACCAAGTAACAATGGTATAAAAACCAACACCAAACTATCCAATCGTTCTCACAACAACAACTTCCAAGTAGTAAATAAATAAAGGCCTTAAACAAAGAGTAATGTTGATTTAAACAATATCATTTAGCAGATTCTTTGCAGATAAGAAATGATACTAATCCTCAATGTCTGAACTCCAAAATCAAAGTAAACCAAATTAAACAGAAATCAATTTACTAAGACCAGTGACAAGAATATGCTATCAATCCAGATGCTACAGTGCACTAAGGATCTCTTCAATGGAACTTAATGCCCTGTTCACATGGCCTTTCCAAGATAAAGATGAAGTGGTGAATGTTAATCGCCTATTTGATCAACAGATTACCATCTATGGAGCGCTAGTTTTGTATGTACAACTAACAGTATTTTTACGCAGGTACACTTTACAGGTCTTGCTGCCATACCATGAGCAAATATAGAGGGAAAAATAAAAAAATAAAAAATAAAAATTAAAGGGTTACCAGTGGGAAGGAAAGTGGCCAACACAATAAATATTCATCACTACATTTACTTACACGACTAGGAATGAGAGAAATTCAACAGTTGCTCTGAGATAATTCAACGCCATTATCACCTGTGACAAGCGTATAATCAGGTCAGTCTTAAATCACACATTAAGCGAAATATTAATTTTAGAGAATATCAGTCAATTTTGATTGTTTAACACTTTTAAATTTAGAAATCAAACTTTAACATGTGAGATTTAAGCGGTCCTCTTTATTCTACCAGTCTTAAACTCCACACACTAAATAAAATATTAAGTCTAGAAAATATCAGTCAACTCTATCTATTTAACACTTTTAAACTTAAAAAATCAAACCTTAACTAATGTGATTTAAGCCATCCTGTATAGTCACAATTCTATCTCCTTTAACACACTAGAAACGCTACAGATCCTTTAGAGCTTCACAAGATTAGCACTTCACACATCTATAGACTACCTTATTCATGATCTATAGACTACCTTATTCACTTTTGCAACCTATTCCGAAGTCTTTGAATTCTTTGTTGCCATCTCTGATTTGATTTAGTGCCCTCTTATATGCTGTTTTTCTCTTCTTCCACTTGTGCCAAATTTTCACTAGAAATTTTAACGATAATTTTGATTAGGCTAGACGCTAAGTATTGTGAAGAATAATACGGTCGGCAGATTTGGTTCGCCTCCTCCAAGACTATCCACACCACCTCATTCTGGTCTCCACATAGATCTCCACTCCCAATCCATCTTGCATTCACTTCACAGCCACATTGCGGTCATACACGCTCTGATACCGTATGTAGACGGAATGGTGAAACCTTGGTATCTATAATAGATTTAAGCTAATAGAGTGCCTTGGATGCTACAACAAAGTAAAGGTGCAATTATGAGATAGATGGTGGCCGCTACAATGAAATTAGAAAGCATGATATAATTTAATCATAATCATATCAAACAAACAGAGTAGCATTTAGATTCCATTTGGCTGGCTAAACTAGATTCATAATCTTCTTTATTACCATATTGACAAGTTCCTATAAGTTTTATCACCATTCATTAGCAACTCAGAGGATGACTTTTTAGTGTATATGTTGAGCATCCTTATTTAATATTTCTTGTAAAATTAGTGCTAGTGCAATAGGATCTATGTGTCCTATAATATGGTTAATATGGGATATTAGTTGTGCTACTTGAGCATTAAGCTATTATTTTGTGTTCTCATCCTTCTCCATTTGTTCTAGTATTGTGGAAACAATTAGTTACAAATTCTATTTCTCTCATTCTTGGGTTTGTGTACCCAAGTTTATTATTTGTATACGATAATCCTCCAATTTCATATCAACTTCCAATTTGTAAACTGTGGGGATAATTTTTTTTTCTATTTTGTTTCCTTATTTTCTAGTATCATAGTAGAGAGTCTTCTTGCTCTCTACTTAATGTTTGTTTCAACATTGAAAGCTTCTATAAGAACTCATAAACCATCTTCATCTTATTGGACATATATTTTGTTTCTCAAGTCTATATGGTATGATTGAGCTATATTGGGAGTCTATACATCTTTTCTTGTGTTTGTGAAGGAGGAAGAGGGTTTGTTCTTGTATATCATGCATCTATAAGAATTTGTTGGGCTAGGCCCCTAGATGAATGAGATTTATCAATATTTTCTATATCAAATTCCTTTCATACATTGTGTGTTGCTTCTTCATCTCCCTCGTGTTGACTTACATTTTCTTGATCTCCCTCATGTTGACTTACATTTTCTTGATGGAATGGTGGAGGCAACGGTTGGGGAGCTAAAATATTAATATCACTAGTACCTTAGGTATTCTTAGTAGTCTCCACATCCTTAACAATAATTAAATTTAATATACCTAAAATTATAATTTTTAGAAATCATATAATAAGGGCTACAAACATACAAAATATAATTTATAAAGAATGTTATTTGATCCTCCTAAAGGTAAAAGTAAATGTAGTCTCGTTTTACCATTTTGGTGGGTGCAAAAAAGACTTCATTGCAAGTATGATTTAAGACTAAAGAGGTTATGTCCAAGGGGATTCGATCTAAGGGGGTGTGATTTAACCCACTTCAATTAAAAACCTTTAAATGGAATCTCTCAAGGATTAAATAGTTAAATTTTTTAGAAAAATTGTGATTTTAGACAAACTTAAGATTTCTTAGAAGTGGGACACACTTTTGTGGTAGCACCCAAACCATTTTCTACCATCGTGGTCTTCATCTTCTTTTGTAAAACATCAAGGTTCTACCTTTTAAAAAATGATGGATATTGCCAAGTCTTGTTGTCTTCTTCAATCATGTTTGAAAATACAACAAATATTCAATACACATCCGACCCTAGAAGATTTGTATTTGATACCAATTAATTAGATAAAATCAAAATAAAATACATAAAAATACCCAGAGACTCCTACTTTGTTCCTAAACATTTCACAATATACTTAAACAAACATGCTATTTAGACAAATGGACACAAACAACACTTATGAAAAATATTGGAAACATATTTTTCATTTAACTCAAAAATTAACATTTACAAAACTTTTAAACTTTTACACATTATTGGTTTTCCTACAACTATTTGGAGCTATTGTGAATCACTATTTTCCTACAACTTTCTAGAGCTGCTATAGATTTTTTTTTTGAAGATACTCATTGTTCTTTCTTCCTCTAGATTTGTCTATTATTGCACTACACTCCTTGCTATTCTATCCTTTTCTTCACAAAAATTGCTAGTATAGTAACATGCCTCTTTGCACACAATACTAACTACAATGCAATTTTAATTTTTTTTCCATATGTTGTCTCTTCCATAAAAAATTTCGCTCACTTTAAAATTTTAACTTAAGTACATGCCTTTACTTCATTTCCATCCAAATAACTACTATAATGGGAATCCAAGGGGAGGAGGGGAGTAATATTCTAAGAATATTTTTTTGATGCATTCTTTGTCTAAAAAGATTGGGAGAACAATAAATTTCAACATCAATTTTGATACATTTACCCAAAATATCACACTATGGGCACAACACATTCCCTACTTCACAATTGTCGACTATTATTCTACCTAAAAAAAATTGGATATTTATTTGTGACTATCGAAAAGATATGCCTCTTACTACCATGCATTAACTCTTTTGGTCATGTTGATATTGGCATGGTTTGATGGTTAAGCTATGGTGTTGTTCTTGTCATCAAAATTCAATCCCCATTAAGATGTTATTGTGGAACGTTCTTACATCATATGAAATTTACACCAATAAAACTGTCAAAAAGTTTAGTCTCTAAAAAATATAAACTCACTATTAATGATTGTATTTTATTAATGAATCTTAAACTTCTAGATGACCCTAATCATTTTTTATTTTTTTAATGAGTAAATGACTGTATTACCATTACACTCTTCCAAAACTTAAAAGGTAAATAAAATAAAGGTAATATGGATAATCTTCAGCGAGAAGATAAAAACTAGGCGGCACGGGTCATATTTAGGCGTGTTACAAGAAAGACTCCTCACTATGCTTTTCCATTCGCAGTGAAGAGTTGACACATATATTGTCAATTGATCTCAGTTTCCTGGAGGCTTCAATAATGAAAATGAAATGTGCCAGAATTTCTGCAGAAAATTTAATTTGCTGTGGTTGAAGACTGTTGAAGAGTTAGTGGAATGAAAATGAAGGATAACCTGCAACGTTGACGATTCACTTTAGTGTATTCGGACTATTGAACAGGTGCCCAAATCAAAATGAAAGACTACCTACCTTTCACTTAAGTGGGTTCGGACAGTTGAATTGGTACCCAAATGAAAATGAAAGATCACCTGCAACATTGATGTTTCAATTTAATGAAATTGGACTGAAAAGCACAGTGGGAACAAAAGCCAGTTTTACATGTTACTGATGAGATAAGATTTCTACTCCTACACGCCATGAGTATGTAATATGGAAAGATTAGTGATGAGATATTATTCCATGATATTTTTAAATAGATTCTAAATTCTAATGAAAATAATTGATCATTTTTTTATTCTAGACTTTAAGAAAACATATTTCTTGATAAAAAATATAACACTTAATTTATTTTAAGTTTAGATGAATAGTATTCAACTAAATATTTTATCTATGAAAATAGCTTTTCAAATAGTATTGCTATGCCTTCTACTTAAGTTAATATGTTTCATTGAATGTTGTTCTCACATGATTTCATGTTGATAAATAAGAGATGCAATGTGTGGTTAGTTTAGAATATATAAAAAAAACATTTGATAGAAAACTCATTTACTTATATGAAAAAATCTAGAATTATTATTAGTAAAGAATAATTTGAAATATATTTTGATATTATAGAAATTTGCATAAAAAGAACTGAAATTTGCAAAAATATAAGTCTACTTAGTGATATGTCTAATGAATGTACTAATTTGATATGGATTTAAATCTTATATGTCTTGGGATTGGGAACAAGGAACCTAAAACTGGTAATAATCTCATAATTAAAATACTACATGTTGAGATTGTATGAGGATGAATCCAAGGATTAGATATGAGTAAAATAATATCATGATGGGAATATTACATGTTCACAACCATGTTAATATATCTATATATTAAAACATTTTCTCAAAATAATACAAAATTAAATAGAAAATAACAAAAATATACATATTTCACAATACCATTAAATTATTTATTTAATTAATATAGAATGGTTCCTTGTTTCATCCTTCAACATTTCTTCATATAAGACTATTCAATTTTTTTGCACAAGCTCCTCTAATTTAGTTTTGAGATGTAAAGAGGTTTAAAAAGTAGTCTAATATTATAAAAATCTAATAATTCCTTCACTTTTGTATGTTTTTGTATGCTTCCCCTCCAACATGAAATTAAAACATTGACTTAATATGAAATGGGGTTGCAAATTTAAAGAGAAGTGGATGAATTTAAGTGCTTAGATATGGAGGTTTAGAGATAAAGCTTGAGTCAAAATTTGAGTATTGACTTGTAATGATCTTATATCATTTTAGTCTTGGGATTTCTTTCCTATGAAGGCTAATCTTAAACTGTTGGCTTCTCTACCCCCTCTTTTCTACTAAACAACCATCCACAATCCATCTATTTCTTTCTTCTTTGTTCTTCTTACATGTAGACTAGCCCCTTTTGTTCTTCAACTTGACAGGTCTCTTCACCAATTCAGCCTTCTACCATTTTTGGCCTCCCTCTATAGTTTTCTTCCCCTTCCATTCCATTTCCTCTTTCTTTCCTCATCATTTACACCCAACTACCATAATTGATTCTTGCATAAGACCAACATATCTATGATGGAATATTTGCCATTCAAATAACATGCTCCTGATTGCCACATGTTTGAATATAATAGTAAAAGAAGATAATGCTTCCTGATAGCTCAATAAGCCAAAACTGAGAACCAACACACATAACTGGACTACACCAACTAGAAAAACCAAAAACGACTCGATGCTCTTGCATAAAATATCCTACACTTTAAACTTTCAGTTGGGGATAGAATATTTTAAAGATTGTTCTAGCTAAGTGTCTCTTTAGACAACATTATGAAAGCATAAAATACATTTTTTGCATTTTTTTGGGCCAAGAAAAAATGGAGAGCTATTTTTGTGCATTTTCCTACAATTTGTTACCATGTGTTGGGTTGGAAAGAAGCTAGCTTGGGTATTGGGTTTAAAAAAATATTATTGTTGATTCAATGTGACACACTATTTTGATCAATATCTAGAAAAGTAGGTTCTTAGCAATTTTTCTAACCATATTGTTTACCAAGAAGAAAAATAATTCAATTTTACTATCATGTTATGTTACAACTTGCTTCTTTGTGTTTGCTGCCGACGAAGGAAGATCTCTACAACAAACAACTAGAAGAAATCAACTACTAGTATTTTCAACTAGATGAAGGTGATGTTAGATCCTCCGGATAGCTACAAAAGTTCTTTAAGTTTCAAGTATAGGTTTTGTTTAGCTAGTGTATATTTTGTTTATGGTTATAACTAGTTTCCTTGCTGATCTAGTTGATGTATAGCTATGTTTCTTGTTGTAAATTTATCTTTACTATTTGTGCTATTGATGCTTTGTAACAAACAATAGTTTCTCTCTATTTTTCTTTCCTTTTGTACTTCTAATTTGAACTGCCACTATTTTATTGTAATGTTCTTTGTTCAATACAAAAAAAACAAACTACATGCCTTATTTATTCCACTTGCATAGATAAATAGCACAAGCCAAAGTAATTGGAGCCACTTCCATGTTTTTGGTTCTTTTTAAAATATCTTTCTAATAATAGTTGCAAATACTAAACCTCTTGGGCCTTCTAATAGGTTGTACTTATCTAGACCCTAAGATTCCTTAAAACCCTCTCAAAACACCTCACCCTTCTATTCTTTACCAAAACCTAATCTATTTGAAACTTAAAAAATTGCTCCAACTTTTCTCAAAGTATTTTAGTTATTTGTACTGTAGATGTCTACTTTAGGTTTACAATATGCATTTAATATTTTATGACAAAAAGAAAAGTCTAATAATTTGGAGGAAGCTAAATTGTTATGACAATTGGAACACTTCAAGCTATTTTCAAATTATTGTGCAATAAAACCTTTGCTTATTATTAAGGGATTTTATGAAATGACAACTTGATCAAATATAGTTTTTAATAAAATAATAACAATGATAGTTATATAATAGTTGCTTCTTAGGTACTAGTAGTCTGGCCTATAAGCAACAAATAACACGTTTTCTTGAATTTATCCTACGCTAAAGCCTACTATGAGATGCCTTATACCATACTAAACATTATTCAACATCCAAGCATTTGAATCTATCTTAGGACCTCTTTTTATTGCCATGAAGTCAAATTAATCCTTTTATAGATCTTGTAACCATGTTTGAGAAATAAATAGTGTTAGAAATTATCTTTGAGTCTACTATAGATAGAGGGAAGATAATTGACTTACTTGATAGAAATCAATATAATAATACAACAATATGCAAAATCGTATCATGTTGACATTGATGCAATCAAATCTTAGACCATTTCTAATTACATTTACAATATATATGTTTTTTTCTTTTTTATATTAAAATAACTTAGACTAATATTCCTAAATGTAAATCCCAAACACACAACTCAAAAATCTTAGATATAAAAACTAATATATATTAATCTTATTCTTAAATTTTTATTTTTTTTATGTTATTTTATTGAATAAAGCTAATATACAATAATTGAATAATATTTCATAAAAGATTTTTATATGAAAAGATTATGTAAATGACACTAACAAAACATGATTTTTTTTACATTTTTTATTAACCTATAAAAGTAGGACCATTTAAATTTTCTACTTTGTACATTAAATTGTGTTAATCTATAAAACAAAACCCTAGATACTAAAATCACAACCATTCTTATAAAAATGTTTCAATTGTGAAGAATAAGGACCATTATCATGAAATTCTTTAAAATTTGTAGCATAAGGGCACATGGGGTGATCACAAGAATGATTAGATGAAGAAGGGATATCCTTTGTAGGGAATTTCTCCTTTTTATCATCATTATTTATATCCTCTTTGGTTGTTTGGGAAGGAGGGTCCTTATCATCTAAAGATTCATGTTTGGTTGATGTTATATGAGGAGATAGGCCACGAATAAAATGCATAACATCATATTTCCTATAAATATGTTAATGATTAATATAAGCTCCAAGAGAATACGATGGATCTAAATAGATTGATACACCAACATGTTGAACTTGTTCCCGCTGTGCATTCAGTCCAATTTCATTAAATTGAAACGGTAATGTGATCTTTCATTTTGATTTGGGCATCTGTTCAATAGTCCGAATACACTAAAGTGAATCGTCAACGTTGCAGGTTATCCTTCATTTTCATTCCACTAAATTTCCTGCTGTCAACTGTCCACTCAGAACGGAAAAAGAAAGTCAGAAATCTTGCTTGTAACTCGCTTAAATATGACCCGTACCCTTTTTTATCATCCATATTACCCTTTTTTATTATCCATATTAACCTTTTTTTTTAAGTCACCTTTTAATTTTAAATATATACATGGTGAAGTAGATTTAGGAAGATTGTGTAATGGTAATATAGTCATTTATTCATTAAAAAATAAAGAAAGATTAGGATTGTAAAATTTAAGATTTTGAAATAGATGTTGAAATTTATTGTTCTCCTAATTTTGTGAGACAAGAATGCATCAATTCTTTTAGGATCTTATTTAGTTGGAAATACAAGTAGGTATGTTTAAATTTTGAAATAAGTAATATTTTTTGGGGGAAGAGACAACAAAAGGGATAAAAAAAATAAAAAATGAATTTTTGTGACGTAGTTAGTTTTGTGTGCAAAGAGGCAAATTTTGTGAAGAAAAGAAAATGATAGAAGAGCAAACAGTGTAGTGCAACAATAGAAAAATATAGAGGAAGAAAGAACAATGAGCATCTCCAAAAAGAGAAGATGTATAGGAGCTCTAGAAAGTTGCAAGAAAATAGTAATTGACAATAGTTCCAAATAGTTGTAGGAAAAGCAATAATGCGTAGTAGTTAGAAAATTTTGTAAATGTTAAATTTTTGAATTACATGAAAAATATGTGTTCAATATTTTTCATAAGTGTTGTTTGTGTCTATTTATCTCCATAGTATGTTTGTTTAAGTATATTATGAAATGATTGGCAACAGAGTAGGAGTTTTTATGTATTTTAATGTGTTTTATTTGGATTTTATACATTCAACTAACCTATCAAAGCCTAAGCTTCTAGGGTCAATTAGGTATTGAATATTTATTTTTGTTTCAAACATGACTGAAGAAGACAACAAGACTTGGCAATATCCATCATTGTTTAATGGGTAAAACTGCGATGTTTTTGGAAAGAAGATGATGACAATAATGGTAGAAAATGTTTTGGTTGCTACTACAATAATGTGTCCCACTTTATGTATAACACATGTCAAAATTACCATTTATAGAAAATTTATTAACTCTACCACTACTTGCTAAGATAGACATGATGACTCAACCACTGCTAGCTAAGATAGCCATGTTGACTCCATGATGACGTAACCACTTCTAGATAAGATAGCCATGATGACTCAACCACTGCTAGCTAAGAGTCCAATTTGGACTTCACATTCCAACATTCTTCCACTTGAATTCAAATTTCAAACTCTAAATAATTCATCTAGTGAAAGACCATTGCCAATGCTGCCTATCATCCAAATATCTCCAGGCCAGGAGAAGTTCTGCACCAAATGAACTTATCTCTACTAATAGGTTTCATCATAATATCTGCAGGGTTTACATCAGTGTGAATCTTGGCTAAAGAGATATGTCCTCCTTCCACCACTTCATGAAAAAAATGATATTGAATATCAATATTCTTTGTTCTGGAATGGTAAGACAAGTTTCGTGCTAAGTGTAAAACACTTTGACTGTCACAATGTAGTACCATGTTGTCTTACTTCACTTCTAATTCACCCAAAAGTCTATGAAGCCAAATCACCTCTATGCTAGCCTATATTGTTGCCATATATTCTGACTCAGTAGTAGACAATGCCACCACTACCTGCAACTTCGACACCCAACTAACAACACCTCTCGCTAAAGAGAAAACATTACCCTGTTGTAGACTTTCTCTTATCTCTGTCTCCACCAAAATATGCATCCACATACCCATTAACTTGAAGACTACTCCCACTGTAATAGATAGCAGCATCTGAAGTGCCTCTCAAATATCTGAGAATCCACTTCACAGTTATCTAATGATCAGTGCCAGGATTTACCATGTACCTATTGACAACTACCACTTCTTGTGCAATGTCTGGTCTGGTGCACACCATGATGAACATAAGACTTCTTACTATTGATGAGTATGGTACATGAGACATTTGTGTCTTCTCTGCTTCTGTGCTAGGGCATTGCACATAAGATAATTTAATATGAACATGAAATGGAGTACTAAGTGGTTGTGCTTTCTGCATATTGAAGCACCACCACATAAGTTTTCACTACCTAAGTCCTTCATCTCAAACTCCTTAGAAAGATAAGTTTTCAAATGGATGATTTTATATATGTTGGGACCTACTACCAACATATCATCAACATACGGTAGTAGAATAATAAAACTACCATCATCATACCTTTGAAAATAGGCACAATGATCAGCCTCACATCTACTAAAACTCAAGATCAACATGAAGGAATCAAACCGTTTATACCAACACCTTGACGCTTGTTTCAAACCATATAGCAATTTTCTTGGCCTACAAACAAGATTCCCTTTGCCTCTTTCCTAAAAACCTTCTAGTTGATGCATATAAATCTCCTTGGAGAGATCACCATTCAGGAAGACTGTTTTTACATCTAACTATTCTAACTCCAAATCAAGACTAGCAACAAGAGCTAAAACAACTCTGACAATACTTAAACATACACCAGGTGAAAATATTTCATTAAAATCAATACCAGATTTCTGTACATACCCTTTGGCCACCAACCGAGCTTTATATCTCTTCAAATTATCATTTAAATCCCTATTCAACTTGAAGACCCACTTGTTCCCAATAGCTTTTCTCCCCTTAGGCAATGGCACAAGCTCCCACATTTTTTTCTTATGTATAGATTCCATCTCCTCTTCCATAGAAACTCTCCATTTTCTTACACATTCAACTTCACAAGCCTCCTGATTTAAAATAGGTTCACCAACATCAATAACTAATGCATAAGAAAAATTATAAGTAAGAGAATACCTTACAGGTGGTTTGATTACTCTACCGAATCTTTTTAAAATAGGTGATGATTCACCCTATGTCTCAACTGGTTGTTCTTCTAGTTGATCTTCATCTAGTTGCTCTGCATCTAGTTGTTCTTCATCAATCACATCTAGATGATCATCATATTTTTCCACCTCTACTAGAATAACTTCCATACATTGTTGTTATTTACCTCTTTGCATTGATTTTTCATTAAAATACACATCTCGACTAACAATAATCTTGTGGGTAGCAATATCCCACAATATGTACCCCTTTGTACCTTCTACATAGCCAAGAAAAATACATTTTGTGGCTTTCTTGTCCATCTTATTTCTATTCTCTTTAGGAATATTTACATAAGCATTACAACCAAAAATACCGAGGAATGAGTAATCAATTGATTTACCTCTCCATATATCCTTAGGAATTCTATTATCAAGAGCAGTAGTGGGAGACCTATTGATAAGAAAACAAGTTGTATCTACAACCTCACCCCAAAATTACTGCTCCAAATTAACAGTACTCAACATGTATCTAGCTCGCTCCATGATTGTATGGTTCATGCGTTCAACAACACCATTTTGATGTGGTGTCCTAGCAACCGTCAACTGCCTTGCAATTCCATTCTCACTACAAAACTGATTAAATTCTATTGAACAAAACTCACCTCTGTTATAATTTCTAAGACATTTTATTCTCTTACCTTTTTGATTCTCTACCAAAGCTCTAAAACTCTTAAAACAAGAAAACACTTCATATTTCTTCTTAAGAAGATAAATCCACACCTTATGGGAACAATCATCTATAAATGAAACAAAATATGATCTAATACATCTTACAGGAGCTTCTAAATTATCTGAATGAATTAGATCTAATACATCTTTGATTCTGGTAGTACTTCTAAAAAACTCAGTCTATTCTATTTTCCAAACAAAAAATGTTCACAAAAGCTTAAATCTTTAGATTTTGCACCTAGGAGATGATTTCTATCTAGCAGTACCTTGAGACCTCATTCACTCATATGGCCTAGCCTTTGAGGCCAAGTTGATAATGAGTCCATCTCTGCATCAAATACCATAGCAGCCTTTCCAATGTTAGTTTGTCCAACCAATCTATAGATATTTCCAACCTTATCTCCCTTTAGCATAACCAAAAATCCCTTTGTTACCTTGAGACAACTATTTTCATCACTAAATCAATAACCTTGTTCATCAAACACTCCGGGTGAAACTAATTTTTTCTTTAAACCAGGTACATGTCTAACATGCTGAATAGTTCTAACTACTCAATCAAACATCTTGATTCTTACCTCTCCTTCACCAATAGCTTCACATGGGTTGTCATTTTCCATGTAGACCATACCACAATCACAAGATTGATAAGTAGAAAACTAGTCTCTATGTGGTGTCATATGAAAGGAAGCACCAGAATTGAGAATCCAAACATGAAGTAAAGAACCTCTCAAATTAGCAGTTAATACCTCTCCATCTTCTAGTGGTGTCTAAACTTCAGTAGTGTTTTCCTCAGATGCTGGTGTACTAGGATTCTCCCTAGTTGCTTTTGGCATTCTGCATTCCTTCTTTACATGTCCATTCTTGCCACAGTTCCAACATTTTACCCTTTTTTGCCCCTTTGATTTGGACCTAGTTTATCCATGCCCAGTATTTTGTCTTTTATGAGTTCTACCTCTTGCAATAAGGGCTTCATTAGAAGAAGATCCTTGAGATGTCTTCCACCTTGAATCTTCAGAGATTAAAGTAGTCACCACATCCTCAAAGGCCAACTTCCGACTCGATGAAGAATTACTGAGAGCCATAACCAACTAATCCCAACTATCTGTCAAGGAGAAAAGTAATATTGTCGCTTTATCTTCTTCATTGATTTTCACACCCACTGAAGCCAACTTGCTTGTCAGTGTGTTGAAATCATTTAGATGATCTGTGATAGATGAATTGTCACACATTCTCAAATTATACAACTCTCTCCTTAGAAGAATTTTATTTGCTAATGAATTTGTCTCATACAACTTTGCAAGCTTATTCCACAAGTCATGAGAAGATTTCTCATCTACAACATTGAATAGAACTAAATCTGCTAGAGATAACTGAATTCTTTCTCTAGCCATGATATCCATGGTATTCCAATCTCACGTGCTCATATTTGCAGGTTTTGATGATAATCCTTTAAGTGCTCTGTCACATCCATCCTTCACCAACAAAGCTTGAATCCTAAGCTTCCATAAAGAAAAAATTGAACCATCAAACTTATGTACCTCAAATTTGCTAACACTATTTCTAGCCTTTGCTCACTTCTAAAAAAAAAATTCTACAAAAATAACCTATGCTCTGATACCAAATGTGAGAAAAATAACAAGTACAGAAAAATTGCATAGAAGAACAATAGCACATAACACACAAATTTACATGGAAAAACCTGGTAAAAATATACCAGTAAAAAAACCAGGGGCAAATTTTGTCTTTCGTACAGATTCTCAAGAGTTACAAAGTTACAACAATCTCAAAATTATATATCAAAACATGACTTTGAGCAGCCTAAAATAACCGAGTTGTAGAGTCCTACTTGAGTACAACTTACTAAATATAGTAAGTATGACTGGCACAACTTCATGTATAACACATGTCGAAATTACTATTTATAGAAAGTTTATTAACAAAAATTTCTATTACTAGTGGGTACTACATGATGATGCAACCACTGCTAGCTAAGAGTCCAATTTGGACTTCACATTACAACATATCTTAATCTGTGTACTTTAGCACTAGTCGACATATCTGATCATCTCTTTCCATCCATTTATTCGGCCATTTCCAACAAGAAGTATATTGAGGAGGCAGTCATTGTGGAACAAGATTCTAAATCAAATAGACTTCTGGAGCTAATCAATTCACAACAACACAAAAAGTTGTCTTGTTCCAGACTAGTTAGGAAGGGTTGGGTCAGTAAGACTCTACTGCTCAAACGAGTCTTCAACAATGACTAGGTACAGAGTCTCTTTAACAATGATTTGATGCTTTGGCTTACTGTTTCACATAATCCATCTTTCAATACTCTTCGAGATGATCTTCTGAAAAAAATAATTGTTCAAGTAAACGAAAGATTGGATAGTACAAAGGAAGACCATGCAACAACTTGGTTGAATGAATACATGCGAAAGCACAAATTTGCCCTATTTTTAGATAATATTTGGAAAACAAGTGTAGCCTCTTTGTTAGAGGAGTTTTTTGTGCTTCACTCTCCACACCACAAGTCTAACATCATTATTGTCACTTCCAGAACTAGCAATGTGCTCTCACAATTGGGTGTTCGGCCTTCATGACTCATCAAAGTGCAAGATTTGACTGAGGATGATGATTGCAGATTTTTTTTTTCTATGATTTTCCACATACCAATTGAATTTCGCCCATGAGTATTAACCAAGAAATAGCAACGAGTGTCTGCACGGAGTGTGTGGAACTTCCATTAGCCCTCAAAGTAATTAGGAAGGCAATGGTAAGTGTTAGTTTGTCAAATGAATAGGAATTGGCACTCAAGAAATTGCAGAATGATGTTACATGCTCTTTTTATGGTAGGTTGAGGCTAAGCTACGATACTTTGGCCGACGTGGCTGACTATGGCATTTCCTTGCAATTGTGCTTCCTCTGCCTTGCTTCTTTCTCAAAAGGTCATGTCATCTATTCTAATAATGTCAATGACTACTAGATTGGAGAAGGATTGGTGGCCAAGAAGGATCCTCTTTAAATCTTAGACACATACATCATTCTGTTAGCAGATCGATACCTTATTGAACCAATCCAAAAGGATTATGATAGAGAGGCAATCTGATTCAGGGTACTTGATGTTTTGCATGACTTAGCACAACAAATTGCTAAGAAGAAAGAAAAATACATCTTCCAAGCAAGCAAAAGCTTACAAAAGTTTCCTATGGTCGATTGTGTAGGACATATCAAAATTTCATTAGAAGATAACAGTTGGACTAGGGTTCCTAAAGAATTGAAGGTAAAACATAGGGGAGCGAATGCAAATAACTAACTAACACACAACCTTAAGTGAACATTATAGAGCTTCAACTCTTTCTATTTGCCATACAATAGAAATAAAAGATTAATAGATACATGATCATTCAAATCAATTAAGTAGAATCATACAATATTTCTACCATGCCACAAATAAATTAGATGAAGAGCTATTATTCAGTAGAACACAAAAAACAAAGAACTCTTGCTCTTACAATTAAATCTGCTCATAGAAAATGGAGCTTCTGCTCTCACAAAGAAAATAGATAGAGAATGTACTCAGACATAAGACAAGTTGTTTCTCTTACATATAAAACAAAACTTCTTTTTGTTTCCTTTGTGTGTTGCCTACGCTATTCAAGAATCTATATTTATAATGCCATTTCTCATACAAATATTGGTGAATTTCTCTATTATTGAGCATTATTGAGAAGGTCTACGTAGAAGCTACTGTCAACATAATAAATCACATTTGCAATGAGTCGGGATAAGGTTTATAAATGAGAATTTTAAAATTCTTAATGTTGAAGCTGCCACTTCTTGAATGTCAGTTACAGGTTAGTTGGGGGTTGGGATTACACATTCCAAAACTCCCTCTTAATCACAACAATCACCACTTAGGATACCAAAACAATCTCGTAGATATTCAAACTTTATTTTCCTAATGGCTTAGAGAAAATATCTGCATAATTATCTTCAAACCTACAATATTCCAAATACATTTCTCCATTGTTAATTACCTCCCTATTGAAATGGTATCTTGTATCTATGTGCTTGCTTCTCTTATGAAATACAAGATTCTTGGATAGTGCAATAGCTGAATTATTGTCACAAAAGACCTGTGTTGCTTCTTCTTGTTTACGCTTAAGATCTAATAATATTCTTCTCATCCAAATTGTCTGACATGCTGCTCCTGTAGCTGCTACATACTCTGCCTCTGTTGATGAAATATTTACAATGGGGGACTTCTTGGATGCCCATGATACTGCACATGTTCCAAAATGAAATACATATTGCTCAAAATAAAATGAGGCATCATGTTACATTTTAGAATTGCTTGAACTATTGTTGGATGCCCATGATACTGCACATGTTCCAAAAGGAAATACATATTACTCAAAATAAACTGAGGCACCATGTTACATTTTAGAATTGCTTGAACTACTGCTTATACAACATTACTTTTTCCTTATAGCTCTACAGAGCTAGACTCTTGGATGAGTAAGTTCCAGTATACAAAGGTGACCAATATATACAAAATTCAACAACTATGAATGTGTGGTCACATGGGTTTCTGTAAAATCATAAATATGGTTCCCAATTCAAGGTCTGGAAAACCTCTCATGTTAATGAGAATACAAGATAAGCTTTGGAAGGCAGAATAAGAGATAAGGTTGATAAATATCTTCATAATGTTGTAGGTTGTCTTCTATCAGGCAACATGTGAATGCATGATGGTAGTTGTGATTATATTTTCCAACACTCCCCCTTAATCACAACTACTATCATATATCTTCTTCTTTTTTAATCTTCCTCCGAGTGTTATTACAGTAATACAAACCATTGATTTCTCCTTCAAGAATGGATTCATTATACTCTTCAACTATCTTCTCTTTATCTCTAGTTATCTTCAACCTTTTCTCTTTTCAAAATACAAGTTCTATTAAACTAGGCTATAGTGTGCTACTTGATTTTACTCTTTCTCTCATCATAATCACCTTAAGATTTTGCATCTTATCCCTAATTAATAAAATTTTGAAATGGTTTTTAGATGACCATAAACTCTACACTCAAGGGGTTTTGGCTAACCACGAACCTCACATATAGTTGGTTTTAAATAACCACAAATTTCACATACAAGTGGTTTTAGATGACCTCAAACTTGCATACAAGTGGTTTCAGCTTACTAAAAAACTTTTATACATGTGGCTTTTGTTGGCCACAAACTTCAAAAATTGATGGGGAAATTGATTTATTTTGCACACACTTTCTAATTCATTACTCTAGGTTATGTTCATTGAATTTTATGCTTCTCCTTTAGTACCTACACTAATTATTGAGTCCATATATAAATGATTCATCTATCGAGACACATGCATAACCAGCCGTTGTGCTCGGTAGTTCTATAGGAATCATTTTCAGATACATGGTTCATCAATATGTTAAACTAAAACACTAGGGTGTCCACCTTTGTATGAATTTATTCCTCTATGTCTGAAGTTAGATCTGCCTCTGCTTCTAGCATAACTAATTGAAACTTGTGACTTAAAAGCATGCTCCAAAGAATAGTTAGAAGAATGACTGATCCTATGCTCATGAGAAATTAAAGAGGCATGGAGTTCATCTATAGAAAACTGAGAAATATTTTTGGTTTCTTCAATAGCCACAACAATAGATTCAAACTTTGTAGCTAGGCTCCTTAAAATCTTCTCAACTATTCTTCTATCTTCAAGGATCTCACTATGAGATCTAATCTGATTAACTAGTCCAATAACTTGAGTAAAAACTGAATCTGCAGACTCAGATTCCATCATACACATTGTTTCAAAATCTCTTCTTAAAATTTGTAATTTTTCTGTTTTCACTTTATCCATACCTTGGTATGCAGTTTAAAGGATGTCCCATACTTCCTTTGATTTTCTTGCTGCTGCAACTCTTGGAAAGATACTTTCATGTACTACCTAAAGAATGTAGAAAGGAGCCTTAGAATCTCTTTTTCTATTATCCTTCAATTTTGTGCTTGAGGTAGTTCTTCAAATTCTACTGCATCTCTAGGTTGAACAAATCCATTTTGTACAAGCTCCCATATATCTTGAGAGCAAAACAAAACCCTCATTGAAATTGAACAATACTCATATTTATTTCCACTAAACTGGGGAATCTGGAGATTTGTAAGACTTTTGCTAGAAGAAGATGCCATTGACTTGGCTCCAATACCAAATGAAGGTAAAACACAAGGGAGAGAATGCAAATAACTAACTGACACACAACCTTATTTGAACATTATAGAGCTTCATCTCTTTCTCTTTTCCATACAATAGAAATAAGATCTTAATAGATACATGATCATTCAAATCAGGTAAATAGACTCATACAATATTTCTACCATGCCACAAATAAATTAGATGAACAACTCATATTCAGTAGAACACAAAATACAAAGAACTCTTGCTCTTACAATTAAAACCGAAGTCATAGAAAATAGAACTTCTTCTCTAAAAAATAAAATAGGTCAAGAATCTACTTAGACATAAGATAAGCTGCTGCTCTTACATGTAAAACAAAACTTATGTTTGTTTCTTCTGTGTGTTGTCTATGCTACCCAAGCATCTATATTGATAATGCCATTTCTCATACAAATATTGATGAGTTTCTATATTATTCAATATTATTCAGAAGGTCTATGTAGGAGCTACTGTCAACATAATAAATCACATTTGTGGTGAGTCAGGATAAGGTTTGTAGATAGAGATAAGGTTTATAAATGAGAATTTTGAAATTCTCAATCTTGAAGCTGTCGCTTCTTGAATGTCTGCAATGATGGCAGCTACAGGTTTGTTGGGGGTTGGGATTACACATTCCAACAAGAATTCCGAGCTCCTTATATCCACTCCCTGCTACTCTCTTCTAATCCTTCTTTGACGAAAATTATGAAATAAGTGATTGGTAGTATGACCGCTCTCAGGGTCCTAGATTTGTCATGGACCGCCCTCCAGTCGTTGCCAAAAAAGATGGGATGTTTGAAGTGTTTAGTTTACCTCAGGTAATCCTTTGTACCACTCAAGAGACTTCCCAACTATGTCATCGCTCTTAAAAACCTGCAAATATTAGATCTTTATCGATCTGATATTATATTACACAACTCCCCTCCGATATTTCTAAGTTGACTTCTCTAAAACTGTTTGATGTTAGTTTCTGCAAATATCTACAGTGCATGTCTTACATCCCTGGAGTACCTTGATGCATTTGCTTCTTTAAATATATAGTGGAACAAGTGCAGAAGGGATTGGCTTCCAATTAGTGATTTGGGCACCCCAAACAAACTAAAAAGGTTGGGGCTTTATAATAATGGTGATATAATTTAGAAAGGAATGTTGGGAGCCATGAAGTAGGTGGAATATCTATGTATGCATCTGATGGGTATGAAAAGCCTACCACAAGATATAATTTCCATGTCAAAATTGAGAAAACTTTTCTTAACATGTCCTCAATTACTCCAAATAGAAAATTCATTTTGTGAATTTAAAAATCTGGGCTATCTTAGTTTGTTCGATTGTGTAATGTTGAAACAACTCCCTAACTTGCACAATCTCTCAAGTCTAAAGCACCTGCATCTCATTGAGTGCTCCAACATTGAGAAGTTTCCAGAGGAATTTGGCAAGAGGGGAGGATTTCCTAAGTTGGAGGTATTTTTAGCGGTGAAGTTGAGGAAGATGGAGCACTTCCTTCATGTGAATTTGGCAATAATGCAGTGTGAGGCATTGCAAAGGCTACCACAGTGTTATTGGAATTTGAAGAGTATAGAGAAGATAAGAGTGTATGGTTGTTCAAATGTTCTACTTGTGATGACAAAGGTAGAAAACTTTATCAAGATAAAGATAGCATTATCTACGATAGAAACTCATAAATCGGAAGAGCGCTACCATGATATTCTTCAGCGGGGTGAACATTTTTGTTGTGGTGAATTTTGGTGTAGTGAGATGTTTCAGCTTTTTCTTGGTATTAATCGATTTTATTTGTTCTAAATTATTTCATTCAAAATAGTGGTATATAAATAATTTAAATATTATGTTTAATAAAAGTTGAAGATTATTTCAAAATAATATATGTAATTGGAAAATAAAAGTTTTTTAGTTAATGTTTTTATTCTTGTAATTTATATAACTTTATATATTATAAATTTATCATTGTGATTTGACAATTTTTTGTTATACATTGTGTTAAGATCGATTCACTTCAATATGTGTCTTGTTAATTTAAATAATATTATATAACTCAAATTTGTTTGTATTTTGAGTCATATGATGTGACTTAATCTACAATTCTCATTTTGAGTTATATTATTCAAGATAATTGTACGTAATTATTTAGTATTACATAGTTATTCAACAAGATTTTTCTCTCATGGAAAGCAAAGAAAAATACAAACCAATAGGAGCGAAAGGTCTTGCCAGATAAGCAAAGTAATCCACTAGCTTGTCTTAAAAGTTAAACATCATCTCAGCATTTGATATTTCATAGAGACCTTGTTAGACAATAAAATTAATTAGTAAGTAAAGAAAATAACCTATAGAAACAAATCAATTTGATGAGGCAAGGCATTATAGAACTTTTTAAATAACAAATTTGATTCCCTTTGCTTACTGACTACTTTTTCTTTGTTGTTCTGTCCACTAAAATGATGATCACTAAGCTTCTTTGGTCATGCAGGGACCAATTTTCTCTACTTGACGAGACTACGTGTGAAAGCCATGCTTGAGGAAATATGTTCCAAAGAAGATTCCACCCCCACTCCAACGGCTAAGCCTGTTATCATGAATTTTCTAGGGTTGTAATTTTCTGCATATTTTTGGGTATTTGAACAGAAAAAGTCAAAAGGGTAGATAGAAACAATAAAGGCCAGTTGCTCAAACCTACCTCATGGGCAAAAATAGAATGAACATTGAATAAATTGAAAAATTAAAATTGTTTTAGATTTATTTAAGATATATATAATAATCATGTAATTATTAGATTCAGAAACTGATTCATGATTTGATATACATGAGTAGCTTGTCATTGATATTTACAACCAAATTTTATTTGTTGATAAGATTCATTTATCATTGTATCTATCCAACTATTCAATGTTTGACCCATCCATTTTAGCACCTACAAGTTATCAACCTCACTCTGGGATATCAAATGTCTAGGATATTTGTAGAACAAATAGGTACAAATGCCATTCGAGCTATTAAATCTTTTACAAAAAAAATTTGATTGGTGTAGTTTTTCTTTGAGTTATTTTTTAGTTTCTTCATTTTTAGAAATTCTTAACTTCAAATTTTCAAAGGTAGAGTCTAGATAGGCGACCTCTTTTTCCCTTTATTGTTTACACAAATTGACTTATGTCATTTGGAAAGAGTAAAACTAGGAATAAGGATAAGAAACATTACACAAATAACCAAAAGTAGAAAGATAGCATGAACAACACAAGCCTTCAACTGTAGAAAAGAGCACCCAATCATTAAATTTTAGATAATCCATAACATGCAACACTGAGCTAATAAGAATCATCATCTATCCAAAGCCTTGTAAACACCAAATCTTGAAATTAGAATTGACACAATATTTGTTGGCCCCACTTATTCTTCCATCCCATACAACTGAATTCATTTTAATAATTCCCACAGACACATAGATTGCATGTATTAGGAGGTCATTTTTTGAATAACCATATGGTGAGTATTTTGGAGGCAAAACTAGTTATGCCTTTGCACTGAAATTACCGCAATGTTCGATCAAAATAGGGTGGGCCACTACTATGTTTTTTAGTCATAATCTAGGTTTACCACTACCCTGCAAACATCCAAACCACCCTTAGAGTATAGAAACTCTTTTTCAAATTGACATGTACAACAAAGGCTAATGCCAGTGGGATTATGACTTTCATCTTAATCCTTATTTATATAGAGGACTTGAAGAAATTACCACTTGAGTCGCTCTTGGGATGAGTATTTTTTTCCAACAAGGCAAGCTCTCTAAAAAAAAAAAAAAAAAGAGAGATGCTCAATTATTTCTCTAACACTTAAGATCCATGAAGGCAAGGGCAGATGATACTTTTGTTGAATACCTATGGTTCTAAAGCAAATTGGGAAAGCACCTGAGACACTTCAAGCAAGTTGTTATTTTAAAAGGACAAACACTCTCCTATAATACCCCTGCAAGCACAAATGCATTAGTAGTTTTTAAATATACCCCACCCTGCAACCAAAGAGATTAGATCACAAAATTATTTCAAAAGAGGCTTCTACAATTGATTTTTATAATTCAAACCTTGACCAACATGTAGAACACAAACATGAAAAAAAAAAGCAAAAATACATTAGGAGTTAGTAGAAATAAAAAAGAATAGAACCATGCATGCAACATAAAATATCGTAGACATGATAGAACTTGACAAAAACGTACCAAAAACCTGCTACTCAAAAAAAGATAGAATCAAAATTTGGTAAAAAATCACAAAAAGGAGTTAAGATCTAACATAAATGCATTAAGAACAACAAAATGTAGCATAAAGTACCATAGGTGCATCAAAAACCTACAAAAACACATTAGAACTGATTATAGACATGATAAAATTAGAAATTACCAAAAACCCTAAAAATTTCTAAGAACCCTAGATGCGACAGAAATGTGAGAATTACACCAAGAACCTATTAAAACATGTTAGAAAACTTATAGCTTTGACATAACCATAGTTGTGATAGAACATACCATAGACATGACAGAACCTAAAAATAATAACAAATTTTGAATATGCAAACCTACAATCACTTAAACAACAATAAAATGTCAAAAACTAGGGACTAGTATTCCAGTGAGCATGCCAAAATGTTTATGTTGAAATTGGAAACCAAAATTATTGTAAAACATATGGGATTCAATGACTAAACCTAGTTCTACAATGCATCCAACATAAAACCAATGAAGATCCTAATAACAGGCAAACATGAAAATAAGATAGAAGTATTATACTATAAGCATGCTCCAAGGGCTTTTCTTCATTGTCTTCCCATTTCCATTGATCTTGATTGATGTGTTATGGTTTCTCTCAAATTTTGTGTGCACAAGAGCTTGATAGAAAATGAAATGTGGTTGTAAAATCCGATAGAGTGTAGTTACTTGCTTGCTTAGATATGAAAAGACAGGGGAAGATGTCTCTTTTATACAAAACACCCTTAAAATGGAGGACTAGGATTAAGTGGTGAAGGGATAAATGGTTGACTCAGATTAGAGGGTAGGTATAGGAAATAGAAAAGTATAAGAGAGGTGGTTAAAGGTAAATTAAGATATGGAATAACAATTGTCATGAAGGTAAAAAGTTAATGAATTAATTCAATAAATAAAGATTTATTTATTTAATATAAAAGTTGGGGCCAATTAAATATTTAAAATATTATTTAATTTGGGAAATGAGGTATTTAAATAAATAAAAGTATTTATTTAAATTAAGAGCAGGGATATTAAATAAATAAAAAATATTTATTTAAATCAGGAAGAGATATATTTAAATAAATAATTTTTTTTATTTTAATTAGAAAAAAGATAGAAAAGGATAAATGAATTAATTAACTAAATAAAAATTTGAATAATTAATAGAGGACTTAGGATAAAATAATTAAATAAATAAATATTTATTTAATTAGACTAGAACAATTTTAGGTGTCTACATTCCTAATTGTCATATTAATAAACTAGATATGGTTATAAATAAATGACCTTAGTCACTTAGTCCAAGTGTTTGAATGCACAAATTGACAAAATAATGTAACTAACTGTGAGAAAAAATATATAAATATGAAGTTGCCTAGCATAATGGACTAGTTTGAAAGAACACATTATATTATGAATTTGACAAATAAAATTAAAATAGATAAATATTTTTCTTCTTGCAATTAGATTTATTATTTTCAAATATTTATAACCTATATTCAACATGATATTGAAAATTTATTTTCCACTAGATGATAGAAAGACCAAAATTTGTTAATTTCATCCAAAAATTGAAATATCTCGCTGCACCAAAAGTTGTTGTAAAAAAAGGGTTCACCTCATCGCGAGATATCATAGAAACAGTTTTCCAATGTCTGAATTTCCTTGCTTGATAATGTTATTGTTTGCACCTTGCTCTTTATTTTGATAAAATTTTCTTTCCCTGCAATCACAAATTGAACCTTTAAACAACCATACACTCGTATATTCTCTACACTTTTCAAATTCCAATAACACTATGGCAACCTTTGCAATGCCTCACACTTCATTAGTATCAATATTTTGAGTGAAGGTAGTGCTCCTTCTTTTCCTATTGGTAGAGCCTCTACCATTACAAGTGCCTCTAGCTTGGTAAATCCCCCCCCCCCCCCCCCTTGCCAAATTCCTCTAGAAACTTCTCTATGTTGAGGTAGTTAAGGATCTCCAAGCATTTCATTTTCTCAAGCTTTTGCAATGGAGGCAATTGCTTCAACATGTCATAACTACACAGTCTAATGTAGCCTAGATATTGATATTGACAAAATTAATCCTCTATTTGTATTAAGTTAGGACATATTAGACATATTGTCCTCAGTTTTGACAGGTCAATCATGCCATAGGGTAGCCTTTCCGTCTCTGGGAGATCTAGAAATAGAGATTCCATCTACTTCATGGTTCTGAGAATTCCTTCTTGAATTATTTCACCTTTATATGTGTAGCTATCAAATTAACTTATGTCCATTGAGATTATAATGCCCTACTTTATGAATTTGCTCCTTCAATAATTTTAGCGAAAACATCTCTCAAACCAAGAATAAATTAAACTAGAGAATTACAAGATTGCCATAAATAATAGTTGATAATAAGTCTTTATCATAAAACTAAAACTCCTCTCAATTAAATGAATGAATAAACTATTTATTAGATATGACATTTTAATAGAGAAGGAGCTAGTAATGTGAAATATTTATCAAGCTAGATCATGGAGGGAATAAGATGGTGGGGAACCAACAAGTTTTAAAATCAAATATTTTAAATTCAAGGATCAATTGTATGGCTTGGGATCCTATACTAGAGAATTGACCTAATATAAGGGTATACCAAATTTAATTGTCAAAATGTATTTCTAGACATAGGGGGTAATAAATATCAAATATATTAGAATATGGGTAAATTTAGATGAGATAAGAGTAAATGCATGTGAAAGTTTCAGAGCATGAATTAGTGATGGTTCAAGTAATTATCCCAACTCAATATAACATTGCACTACTTTTTAATTTGTAATTCCATAATTAAGCTATTGTGTCAAATAAGTCTAAAAGATAAGTAAGAATTAACATGTAAATACCTATGCAAATTTCACCATTACACCACTTAAAATATCAATGTTGAGTTGATTAAAAAGATGAGCAAACACTGTTGACTCAATAGAACTATGAACTAGTAAAAAAAAATGCATGAGAGATCGCATTCCCAACAATAACACCCAAATACAATTTTGAATCTTGATGAAAACAACCATGACATCATTATGAATTTATTAAAATTGAATACATTAAATAAAGTTACATCATAATATATTGCCTCAATCCTAACTAAACAATAAATATTGCCTAAATCCTAACTAAACACAACATAATAGAAATAATGAAAATATACCCCCTTACTAGAGTTGGGGAATTAGAATTTTGATTCCCTCTAATTATATTCTTGGACATTGGATGTATCGGGGATTTCAACCATAAAAAATGTCACTTGACATAATGTATAGTAGCTAGTTAGGCTCTAATTAGGAAATGACCTTCAATTTATTCAATGTAACACTTTCTCTATTTCATAATTCTATCCCATGACAAGGAATGGAATATAGTTTTTTTCCTAGTGGAACAAAGAACATCTTCAAACCTTCACTATTGCAAGTGCAATTAAGGAATTCCAACATAAAACTTATTATTGGTTAGTTGTGCAATTACTGACAAAAATACACCATTTAAAGCCATGCATAAACACTTATGATGATCTTCGATACCTATTTGAGACTCTTTGGCCAAATCAAATTAAATTTTATGTAAAAAAAATTAGACTTTTTATTCTCATTATTAAAGCTCATAGAAAACTACACACAATTCGAAAATAAAGGTGTCCACTTCTTATTGCATGCTTCCACACTTTGGAATTGTCTTATTGTAAATGTTCACATTGTAGTTTATTTTGGAATTGACTCATTGGTCAATGTTCACATTGTGATTTATTTGGAACTTGACTCTTTCATTAGTCTTCACATCATAGTTAGTTTTTGACTTGAATCATCAATCAATGTTCACATCACAATTTTTTTTTTACTTTACACATTGGTAAGTGTTTAGATCCTAGTTTATTTTTTACTTGACTCTTTTGTCAATGTTCACATCAGAGTTTATTTTTGACTTCACTCATTGGTCAATGCTCACATCACAGTTTATTTTGGAATTAACTCATCAGTAAGTGTTCACATTAGAGTTTTGAATTTACGATTGGTGTTTTGAATTTGAGGATTAAGTTTGTACAGAAAAATTTGATCTTATCTAAAACATAAATTATATTTCACACTATTTAAATCATATAGAATTTTAAATTAGAATAGGGTGCACTTTCAATAAAATATTTCTTGTATGGAATTAATATTTATGTATTCTTCTTTGCCAATTTTAATATATTTTTTAGTATTTGTCTAGTTTTAATATAGAATAAAAATGGGCATCTAACTTTATCCTTAGGACAAAATGGCACCGAGATAAAAGATGACCTCTATTAATGTACCTTGAGAAAACATTTATTTAATAGTTACAGGGGTAAATGATTTGCCTTAAGATGACATGTACATTTTTTAATGTGAAATGTTTAAAATAATTTCAAAATTATTGTTGTTGCCTTTCCTTTGACATTTCTCTCATTTTATGGTAGCACCAAACTAATATACAATAAAAATATGAGAGTGATGTCATTAGCAATTAAAATTTGAGTGTTTTGGCCTTTCTCTCTACCCAAACCTTCATATACTGCCTTGAGCTTGTCTTAGTCTACAATTTACCTTCTTTCTTATCATGTCATTCTCTAAACATCCTGATGATGGATCACAGAGTGTGATCTGAATGTTGATGCAAAAAACATCACAATCAAAACCAAAAGCAACAATAGATATCTCTTTTTTTTTGAGAAAAAAATAATCTTTTATGTACACAAAACAATAAAAAGATTTAAAATTAGTATTTTTTTTCAATAAAAGTGGATTATTCCACTAAACTTTTTTATTAATATTTTTTATTTTTTACACAGGATTCAAAGAGCATACTAGAGGAAAAAACCCTGGGAAGAAAACCTCCAGTCACAGCTCATAAAATAAAGCTATAGTATCTAACGAATAAATTTATACACCCCTCCCAAAACCACATACAAAATGCAGTCACAACACATATAATATCAGTTTTGCATAGAGCCCATATGACAATTTGCCAAAAAAAAACCCATTGGATAATTTTCAATGTAGACTCCATAGCTGCTATCAATGGAAGAAGAAATTTTTTTCCAAATCCCTATGCCAAATCCCATGAGCCAAAAACCTTCCTGCCAAAAAAGAAAGTATCAAAAAACCTTTGGAAAAACACTATTATATCAAATACCATGACCTCGAACTCTTCTCCAGACAACGAACATGAATACTTGAAATGAAAGGGGAAAGTGTGAATAATTATCATCATAAAATTTTACATTGACGTTACTCAAGAAAATCATATGACTATTGCTGCAAACCTTCCCATACCCTAGAAGGAATTTCCTCAAAACCTTCCTCTCGCTGATTAACATTGCTATCAATGGCTAAATTTGCCAAATAATCTGCAATCTTATTAACTTCTCTGTAACAATGGGATACCAAGAAAGATTAAAACAATTCTAATTTTTGTAAAATGGGATCAAGTATATACTGCAAATTCCAACAATTAGAATTTCTTTTTCATAACACATTGAATAATCACCATAGAATCACCTTCAATTATTAAGTCCTTAATTCCCAAAGAGATTGCCATATCCAATCCAAAAGAAAAAGCATGAAATTCCACATAATTTTTAGTTTTAAAATCAATAGCATGACAATTAGCTCAAATAAAATTTGCATTGTGATCATAAATTACCATGCCTACCCCAGCCAGTCCAGGGTTACCATGAGAGGCCCCATCAAAATTCAGTTTAAAGTGCCCCTGCAGAGGAGGTTTCCATCTAGTAGAGCATCTCTTACCTATTGCATCATTCTTTTTTAAAATTGAACCATGAGAGGGTAAAAATGACAGCAACTTCCAAACTCTAGTAACTCTACTATCCCAGTGCAAAAAAGAAGTAAGATTTTCCAAATTCTTATAAATAAATGACAAAGAAACCTCAGAGATTGAAGACTCAATTTTTAATAGAACCTCGAACACAGGAGACCTTGTTGTTTTAAATATCCTGTTGTTTCTCTCTAGCCAAACATTCCAAATCACAATAGATGGAGATATGATCCAAAGGCATGCATAAAAAGATGAGGCAAACATAAAGGGCCAAGATCTAACATAGGAAATGAGATCCTTACCAATAAGAAATGATATATTTAACTTCTCAAACAACCACTGCCAACATTCATAAGCATAATCACAATGTAGGAACAGGTGTGAAGAAGATTCCAAATTTTTGTTACAAAGGACACAAGGGAAAACAACAGAAATACCAAGCCTGTCTAGTCTTATACTTGTAAGGACTCTATCCTGAACTGCCAACCAAGCAAAGGCTCCAGCTTTGGGAAGACAAGCCGAATGCCAAAACAACCTATAAGGCCAAGAAGATAAATCTTTAGCAACCATAAGAGAGTTGTAACCATCTTTAACAGTGTACTTACCAGAAATATTCTTTGTCCAAATAAGTTCATCCTCAAAATCAGAAAGAAATACAATTCTATCCCCCAAAATATTTTCAAAATCTAATTTCGTGCTTTGATCAACGTCTAAGAAATCAATCGACTTCCATCTAGCTAGCTTAAGGGGTCCACTAGTCACAATTTCAAAATAATCGGGTACAAAAACACCCCAAAGGGAGGAAAGAACAGTGATCAGATGAGACCAATCCCTAATATTCACCAAAGGTGTGTGTCCAGTCCATACTTCATCCCAGAATCTGACCTTTCTACCATTATGAACAATCCATGAGAGATGAGGCAAAATAACTGATCTACATTTACAAAGGAAATTCTAAATAGCAGAACCCGAAGGCAAACTTGAGACTTTAAAAATGTACTCTCTCGGTCCATTATTTAAATATTTGGCAAACATAATCTGTGCCCATAAGGAGCTAGGCTTGTCATATAATTTCCAAACCAACTTAGCACCTAATGCTAAGTTCTGATTCTCTAGACTCCGAATTCCTATTCCCCCAAGTTCCTTAGGAAAACATACCTTATCCCATGCAACTAAAGGGAGTTTCTTCTTGCCATCTTTATTATTGTTCCAAAGAAAATCTCTAAGAGTATCCTGTAAACTAACAATGGTTGCTTTTGGAGACATCAAAATAAACATGAGATATATGGGAACAACGTTCAAAATAGACTTGATGAGAACAATTTTACCCGCCAAAGTTAACCATCTATGATTCCATGAGAGAATTCTTTTAGAAATGACCGAAATAATGTTATCCCAAAAACCAAACTTATCCTATTTAACAAAGAAAGGAATCCCAAGGTAAGTACATTGAAGATTTCTAGTCTCCAATCCCCAAAAGGATTCCAACCTACGCTAAACCAGTTGTGATGTATTAAGGAAAAAAATCTTTGATTTATCATCATTCACTTTTTGATGAGAAAATGATGCATAATTTTGTATTATTCCTTTAATCGCTTTTGCCTCAACTAACGAAGCATGTCCAAATAATAGAGTATCATCTACAAAGAGACAATGAGAAATACTCTGGGGAATATTCTGAATCCTTATACCTTTCCAAAGCCCCCCACTTTAGCAGTCCTAATAGCCCAACTAAAGGCTTCAGCTAGGAGAATAAACAAAAAGGGAGAAAGGGGATCTCCCTATCTCAAACCCCTAGAGGAAGTGAAAAAACCACAACGAGAACCATTAATTAAAACCAAGAATCTTGCAGAAGAAATACATGCACGAATCCATTTGACCCATGCCTTGGAAAAACCTAACTTCTCAAGAACAACACATAAAGCCCCCCACTCTACTCTATCATAAGCCTTCATCATGTCTAGTTTAATTATCATGGTCAAGGTTCTTTGGGTGGAAATAGAATGCAACACCTCATGTGCTACAATTGCATGCTCTGTCATCTCCCGTCCGGGAACAAAACCACCTTTCTCCAATGAAATGATCCTAGGTAGAATTTTTGCCAACCTAAGGGAAATTGCCTTCGTAAATATCTTATATAAAGCGTTACATAAAGCAATGGGGTAGAAGTCAGCAAAAGTCTTAGTATCCTCTTTTTTAGGAATAATTGCAATCATTGTAGTATTAAGTTCTTTTAAAATGGACCTATTTCTCCTAGATTCCTCAAGAGCCAATAAAACATCATTTCCCACAAAACCCCAACATTTCTGAAAAAATAAAGGAGTAAAACCATTTGGTCCAGGGGCTTTATCCAGGTTCATGGAAAAGACAACACTCTTAACTTCTTCTAAGGAAAAGGGAGCTATCAACATCTTATTATCTTCCAAAGATACTAAAGGAGGAATATTAGATATAATATCATTGCTGAGATTTCTCTTTTCCGAAGATAATAATGACTTAAAAAACCTAACTACCTTTGAAGCAATGTCCTCTGGCTCTATCAATAAATTCCCATTCTGAAACTGAATACAAGATATCCTATTCTTACATCTTTTAATCTTAGTTGAAGAATGAAAAATATTTGTGTTCCTGTCACCATCTGAAAGCCATAATTCTCTAGATTTTTGTCTCCAATAGATTTCCTCTCTAGCTAACACCTCCTCAAGCTGTAATTTTAGTGACTTCAATTCATCAAAAACTTGTGTTACCATACCATGTTGAAGCACATGAGTATTAAAACACTCAATCGTATCTTTAATCCTTTGTTTCTCCTGAAAAATGTTCTTAAAATGCGACATATTTCATTCCCTAATATTCAATTTCAAATAACTTAACTTCTTAGCAATCTGAAACATACAGGACCCAGAACAAAAAGGAGCTGAATTCCACCATTTCATAAGTAGAGGTAAAAAGGAAGAATCCCTAAACCACATGGGCTCAAATTTAAATGGAGACTTAAAAGAAGCCCTATCCTCAATAACTGAAAGGAAAATTGGAAAATGATCAGAACCTGAGACCAGTAGAATAGAGGAAAAGAATTCAAAATATGAATCAATCCAATTCTCAGATAACAAAAACCGATCTAATCTCTAAGAAATCTAAGAAAAATCCCTTCTCATGTTTGTCCATGTGAAAAACCCATTCTGAGACTTACAATCAAAAAGGCTCATATGAGAAATGAAATCCCCAAAGTCATCCATAATCCTTTTATTAGGGAAAACATCTCCTCTTTTCTCATCTAAATCAGTGATAGCATTAAAATCACACCCGAAGATAATAAAGGAACCATGTTTTAAGTGAGAAGAAATCCTCTTTAATTCACCCCATAACTTACTCTTCCCTTGAATTCTTGACGGAGCATAAATGTAAGAAAGCCAGAATTTAACCTTCGAAATCTTGCTTATAACTAAAGCCAACATCCAATTTGTAGCAGATGCCACTAACTATACCTCAATATTATAATTATTCCAAAGTAGTGCCAAACCTCCTAAAGCACCACAACCCGAAGAAGAAACAAAATTCCATTGTCTCCAAGATTAAAAAACCAAATCAGCAGACTCCTTTGACAACTTTTTTTCTTGCAACATAAAAATATCACACTTAATTAAGTCCAATTGGGACTTAATTAAGCATCTCTTGTTAGGGGAATTTAAGCCCCTAACATTCCAAGAAATAATTCTCATTGTCCTCGAGGGGAGGCTGAAGCTCCCCTCTCCCCATTAATCGGAGAATTTTTGCTTTCCCCAAAGCAACCTTGCAAATTACGTTTCACAACCCTTGATCTTATCATAGGTGGACTAGTCCCGAATCTTTTACTTCTCTTTCTTTTTACACTTACAGGAGTTAGGCATGTTTTCTTAGGCCTACCAAGAGAGACCGAATGCCTCCCTTGCCCACCAGCAGGAGAAAGGGACAAAGTCTTTTGAATTCCAGCATCATCAATTTCCATTTGAGTCTTAAGATTATTTGGAGGCCTACCTCTCCTAGGAGAAACCACTGATGGAGAAAAAACTGGAGTTGTTTGGACAATTGGTAAACTCTTGCATGACTTTGGAGAAGCCAGGATAAATGAATTATCTTCAAAACCTAGCTCTATTGTAGCCAAAACCACAAAAGGATTAGCAAATGTAGAAATTGGAAGGGTAGAGTTTATACCCCCCAAATCATTCTCAATTGAACAAATAACTCTATCAGTAATACCCTCATCCATTTGATGTGCATGATTGTTAAAAATATCATGTACTTGTTGAACCGAATTCTCATCTGGCATAATAACAGGGAACACCTCTAACGGATTACTATTCCCTAAGGAAGATTCATTAGCCATATTAATTTCAACATTCAGAGGGGAATTATTAGACACCAAATTCTTAATTTCCTGAACTAAAGAAGCATCATTAGGAAAACCTATGGTAGGTACCTGTTTAATAGTTTCCATATCAACCACTGCATTTTTATCTAAATTCACATTCTTTGAAGAATCCAAAACCTCCTTTTGAGTGCATGAAGACAAATTGTCATCCTTACCCTTTGTGTGATTATTTGGCATCTTAGGGCAATCTATCATCAATGGGTGATCTACTCCATTCATAATTTTTAATAATCATATAAAATACAAATTAAATTGAAACTATAGAATTTTTAATGATTTTTTTTTAATTATGTTCATTCATTGATTAAACTAATTTAAAATAAAAATTCAATGAATGCAATATTATCTTATCCTTGGAGGAACTAAAAATTGGACAAATCAAAACAAACACTACAATAATAAATCTATAATATATAAAAATTATTTTCATCATAATATTAAAATTTTGTATTTTGTATTATAATGATATATATTTATATACCATTATTTTGACACAAAATGTATGAAGATCAAAACCGATTAATTTCATCTAAAAACTGAAACATCTCGTTGCACCAAAATTCACCATAATAAAAATGTTCACCATGATGAAGGATATCATAGTAGCATTTTTCAGATGTTTCAGTTTCTATGGTAGATAATGTTGGTTTTTGAACCTTACTCTTTGTCTTGATAAAGTTTTATTCCTGTGCAATAACAAGTAAAACCTTTGAACAACCATACACTCTTATCTTCTCTACACTCATCAAATTCCAATAACACTGCAATGCCTCACACTTCATTATTGTTAATATTTTGAGAGATGGTAGGGCTCCTCCTTCCACTATTGGTAGCTACTCTATCTTCTCCACCTCTACCATTATTAATGCCTCTATCTTGAGAAACGCTCCTCCCCTGCCAAATTCTTCTGGTAACTTATCTATATTAGGGCACTTAATGATCTCTAGGTGCTTAATATTCTTGAGATTTTGCAACGGAGGTAGTTGGTTCAACATGTCACAGCTGCACAATCTAATGTAGCCCAGACATTGAAATCCACAAATTGAATCCTCTATTTGGTGTAAGTGAGACATACTGATAGATTGTCCTCAATTTTGACATGGTAGTCATGTCATGAGGTAGCCTTTCCATATTTGTGAGATACAGATGTATATGCTGCATCTGCTTCATGGTTCCAAAAATTTCTTATCGAATTATTTCACCATTATATGTAAGTGCCAACCTTTTAGTTGGTTTAGGGTACCCGAATCATTAATTGAAAGTAGACCTCTTCTCCATTCATTCCAAGCTATATTTCTAGATCCACCTACATTTTGGTACTTTAGATACCTAAGGTTGGAGATCCCATAAGGTATGCACTACAGGTTTTGACAAGAAGCAAGATTCAAAAGTTTTAGGGAAGTTAACTTAGAAATGATGGATCAGAGTTGTGTAATATCAGATTGATACAGATCTAATACTTGAAGGGTTCTAAGGTTTGTGATAGAGTAAGGTATTTTCTTGATTTGCACACAACATAATCTAAGGCAAGCTAAATGCTTCAAACATCCTATATTTTTTGGCAAAAACTGCAGGGCAATTCGTGACAAATCGAGGACCCTGAGAGCGGTCATAATCCCAGTTACTTCTTTTGGAATTTTCGCCAAAGAAGTATTACCAGCTAGTAGCAAGGAGGGGATATGGGGAGCTCTGAATTCCTTTGGAACCTTTATCAAACCATTGTCCCTTAAATAAATTCTGATGTGTCGCCCACAGACATCAGCTGGAAACTCTCCTAAACCTCTGCATGCCTGAAAGAAGCATTTTTCTTCCTTTTCAGCAATTTGGTGTGCTAAAAAGTGGTGCAATACATCATGCACCTTGAAATTGAGCACTTTTTTGTTGTAATCCTTCATAATTGGTTCAATAAGGCATCAGTCCGCTAACGAATTGATGTATATCTTTCCAATTTGGAGAGGATCCAGCCCGACCACTAACCCTTCTCCAATCCAGTACTTAGTAGCAAGTGCAGTATGGATGACTTTGTCTTCTAAGAAAGTAGATTGGTAAAGGAAGCACAACTGCAAGGAAAATCCGTAGCCCCCCAAGTCGACCAAAGTATCGTAGCTTAATCTTAACATGCTTGAAAGGGAGTGTGTAACATCCTTATGCAACCTATGGAGTGCGAATTCCCATTCATTTCACCAAGAGATGGCTTCCATTGCCTGCCCATCTACCTTTATGGCTAATGGAAGCCCTCCACACTCCTTGCAAATACACCTTTCTATTTCTCGATCAATGTTCTTGGGAAAAACTCCATCATTGTGTCTATTCAACTCTTCATTCTCAGTCGGTGTCATCCAGTGTGCAACTTTGTTAGGCAAACTAGCTCTAGGAACTAAGTCCATGAAATGACCAATACTTCTCATAGGTGGTAATCCATCAGACACATTATCTGATATGATGTATTAATACTCTGTCAATAACTCTTTTATCTTTTCCGATTGTTCTTCTTCATGCTTCGGATTCTCAATCTTCGTAGGAACTAATGCAAAACACACATTCTCATGTCTCATTCCATCCAAGAATTTCCTTCCATCCACCAAACAAACTCTAGCATTCGTACAGACTTTGCTCTCCAAAGGCTCATCCAAGAGAAACAAGGTTTGCTTCATCCCATTGGCCACAATAGTGTATGTATTCTTCCTCCCATCATGTATTGCCTGTGTATCAAACTGCCAATGTCTACCCAACAAAAAGTGACAAATATCCATTGGCATAATATCACAGAAGACTTCATCATTATAATTCCCAATTTTTAATTTCACCAAACATTGCTCACTTACTAACACTTATGATTGTTGGTGTAAATAATTATTCATCGTGGATATTATTACATCTTAGTTAAGTTTACTTAGGAAATGCATTTCATAATAGTTTGGTTATGATACACTTGGGTGTTTGTGCCAAATTGGGATAGTGTGTGTAGGAAAATTTTCACCTTTTATGGTGTTGATCTTATCTTGTTGTTACATTCTTCCTTTAGTGGGTGATCCATCCTATGTGGAATATTTTATTGTTTCTCATACCTACCACACCTATTTCCTACTTACCCTTGTTTCTTATTGAGCCACATGTCATGTTTGTGTGCTCACATATCCATATAGCCTTGCCTATATAAGAAGACTCATATTCATTGTATGTAACGCTTGAAGATCCAGTTGATCAGTATTTTCATCTTGATAGAATACAGTTTATTCCTATCATTTATTTTGTTCACTCTTATTTGTGCTTTCCATTGCCTCTTGATCTTGGAAAAATCTCACATGGTATCAGAGCCATTAGAGTGTCAATGGTTTGCCAATTGAGAGAAATTTGGGGTTTGTTTTTTGGAACTTTCTATTGCAGATTATTATGTAAGCTTGATGGGTGAAATTTGAGGTCACCATTGGATTGAGGATGTCCAAGAAAGTCAGTTTTGTTTTTTGTTTGATCCAAATCGGACTTCGGAGGCCAAATCTAGAGGTATTTGAAGTTTGAAGTTGTGACAAAAGTTTTCTAGAAAGTATAATTTTACAGGCAATTTTCAAATAGTAATATCTTACTCATCTGGACTCTTTGTTTCGAGCAATTTTTTTAATTTTGGGGTAGAATTTTGGGATTTGTATAGTGGTGTAGGAGTTTTTTGTTTTTTGGATACAGGTTTTTTGGAAATCATGAAATCCCAATTTTTACAACTTTGGAGGCTTCATTTGGGCTCATTTTGACTCCTTTTCAGGTTTCTTTTTTTTAGAGTGCATTATTTTTTGTCTACTTTCATAATCTACCATTAGTTTGCAGTGATTTTGAGTGGAAATTGTACTTTCAGTATTTGGTCATTTTTTGGCCTATTTGGTACTTTTATTTTGCTTGTATCTCAGTTTAGATCACTAGAAGTATTTGTGGAAGTCTCTTATATCTCATTTTGAGAAGTTGTAAATTGAAATCAGAAGTCCACTTTGCCTTCTTTTGCAAGTGGCCCATTGTATATGCACGAAGTATAAAGTGTCAAATCACCATTTTGGGGGGTTTCTTGATTGAGGATTTTTTTGGGGGGGTGTGTCTTGTGTGATTGTGCCTCTCTCTATCTTGTGTTTTTTTCATTTTGGTGCTATGGGTTCTCCTAATAATTTTGCATCATGGAAGATTAAGGCATGGAGTAAACTAATGGAAAAAAGACTCATTCATTATGTAACTAGAACTATTACAACACCACCTGATCCTAAGGCTGGTCGTAATGCTCAACGTGAATGGCTCACTAAAAATGCTATGGCAATTGGAACTCTTACAAAGTATGTATCAGATAACCTCATTTTTCACATTGATAAGTGTACCACAATTAAAGAGGCTTGGGATATTTTTTAGAAATTGTATGGTCAAATTGATGAGATTAAAGGCTCCAAGCTTGATAGTGAACTCACAAATTTGGATCCCAAAGATTTTGATACAATCTAAGATTATGTCACAAAATAAAATGAGCTAAGAGAAAAGCTAAAGGATTGTGGAATTGACAAAAAGGATGCTCAATTGGTTTACAACTTGTTGGACAAGCTTCCTTCAGAGCATGCAGCCTTTGTATCTAGCTTTCACACACATAGGTTAGCTCAAGGTTACTCATACACTTCTCCCTCATTTGATTCATTCATGGAGATGTTGGTACTTGAGCAATCTAAGTTGACCACGATGGAGATTCTTAAATCTTCAAAGTCACAAGCTTTCATGGCTAATAAAGGGAATCAAAGCAATCAAGGAAGAGGCAAGAATCAAAAGCAACCTAAGTCAAAACCACATCAAGATGAAGCACAATCTTTCTCTCCAGAACAAGGTGATTCACCATTATCACCTAAGAGGAAATCATATAAGGACAATATTTTTTATGGATATTGCAAGAAATCGAGACACGATGAACATCATTGTTACAAGAAAGATATTGATGAGTTGAAGAATCTTCTTGAGAAGGAAAAAATCAACCTACCTTCCAGAATGTCTACATTGACTTCTTCTAAGGGAAAGGATCATTCTTTTGGGATAGATTAAGGAAAGGGACAAGCTATTTGTGCTTCTACAAGTCATGATTCAAGGAGATGGATTCTAGATTCAGAGGCTTCTCATCATATGGCATCTTCTTAGTCTATGTTTTCTACATTTGAGCCTCGCCACATGCCGCAAATTTTGATGGGTAATCATACATATATGGATGTGATTGGGAAAGGATCTATTGCCATTGGGGATAACTACTTACATGATGTGTTATGTATACCCCACTTGAAAAATAATCTTCTTTCCATCTATCAAATCACACATGGGGCAGCTAGGAAAACTGTGGAGTTCACACCTGATTCAGTTATCATTAGAGACTTGGAGAATGGATCTATCATTGTGACTAGGGTGGCTGATCATGCATCTCGGTTGTACTCTTTTTCACATTTTGGTCCTATTGATGAGGTTGATACTTCCTATGTTGATAATTTGGATTTTCAGGAGAACTTTGGGCACTTGAACTTGGGGATTCTCAAATGTGACCACATTCTTGAGCCTTGCATATCATCTCCTTCTCTTGATATCACACCACCTATTGCACCTGATGATGCATCTAGTGTGACAACTTTTCCTTCTTGTGCGTCAGTGCAGCAGGATATTTCATGTCTTCCAGCTTTTCTTGATTGGGATGCCCACTTGACAGACATTGCAGGTTTGTTTGTGGAGTTCAACATTACAAATTTGGGAGACATCATTCATTACATTCATCTTCTCCTTGATGAAGATGATCCTTCCTTGATTGTTGCGAGGGATCACTTTGACCCTCTTGTGCATTCTCTACATAATCAATCTTTAGAGGTTGACATGATTGTGGATACTTTTGTACAACACTTGGAGGAGGTCTCTTTATCTTTTGCGGAGACATATGTGTCTTTGGATATTGTTCTACATTTTTCTCCACTAGATCGTGGAGTTCCTTTTTCGACAGTGTGGAGCAGTTTACCACCTTTGGAAGGGGTAACCTTCAACATCGACATGGGGACACAAGCTATTTTTAGATTCCTTTCATCATAAGTATTTTTTTTTCATCTTCCCTTCGTGATTGGGGAGACTTCATGGATACACGTTTGGTTTTGTTTCTTCCTAAGGGGAGGAACGTGGTTTGATGTTCGTGGAGTAGTTTCTTCATTCATCATCGAGCTTCTATCATTAGTGTAGATTCAACATTAAGGGGGGCTTCCTAGTCTCTCTTCTTCTTGTCTCATATGGGGGGGAATTTTTCCTCACATGGGGTTTTGTCCTTCACATACTTCTATGAGAATTATTTTTATCTATTTTTCATCTTCGTTTTGGGGGAGGGTTTTTTACCATTGTGTTTTTCTCTCTTTCCCCGCGTTGCGAGAGATTTCATTTCATTGGTTTGCATGCATTTGCATTTGTACATGGGTACCTAACATGGCCTTGTAGCCAGGACCCCTCTTGTATTGCTTAGTTGCATTGTAGACTTAGGTGCAGTCCCCTAAGTTGCAATTAAGGGGCGGTGTTGGTGTAAATAATTATTCATCATGGATATTATTACACCTTACTTAAGTTTACTGAGGAAATGCATTTCACAATAGTTTGGGTATGAGACACTTGGGTGTTTGTTCCACATTGGGATGGTGTGTGTAGGAGAATTTCCACCTTTTATGGTGTTGATCTTATCTTGTTGTTACAATCAACCTTCAATGGGTGATCCACCTCATGTGGAATATTTTATTATTTCTCCTACCTACCACACCTATTTCCTACCTACCCTTATTTCTTATTGAGCCACACGTCATGTTTGTGTTCTCATATATCCATATAGTCTTGCCTATATAAAGAGGCTCATATTCATTGTATGTAATGCTTGAAGATCTAGTTGATTAGTATTTTCATCTTGATAGAATATAGTTTATTTCTATCATATATTTTGTTCTTTCTTATTTGTGCTTTCCATTGCCTCTTGATCTTGGAAAAATCTCACAATGATCATCCTGAATCCATGCTATCTGATAAGGCTTAGGGTGTTTCATTCTTTTCAAATTCAACTTATTTACCATCTCTTCTGAAAAAAGATTATCATAACTACCACTATTAATAACAACTTTACATCACTTACCGGATACCTTACATCTGGTCTTGAAAAAATTCTTCCTCTACAAGGGCTCTTCATCTCCTCCGGTATGAAACAAAGCTCTCCTCATCATCAATAGTTCTCCATCTTCTAGTTTATTTTCTGATCCGATGGGGCTTCTTCTACCACTGCTATTCTCCCAGTATTCTTTGTCTTCTTACATTCAAAAGCACAATGTCCTTCTCCTCCACACTTATAGAAAGTTCTCCTTAAAACTCTCTTGTCTTGTCTTCTATCATCTTTTCCAAAATTATCATTCATGTAGCCATCTGGTTCTCTCCTCTGGTAAAAATTTATATCATCTTTCTAGTATGAATTACCTTCCTTGTTTTGATCACTACAGGTTTTGAGCTACCTCCATTATATCCTCTTCCTCATTGAAATCTTCCTCTAAAAAACCTTCCACCTCTACCTCTTTGTCTTTGCTCATGTCATTTGTTTAGCTTCTCTTCTTCTCTCAGAGCATACTAGTAAGCTTCTTCAACACTGTGCAATTTGATCAAACTGAGTTCATCTTATATAGACATCCGGAATCCATTCAAATATATTGCAACTTGTTCAACTTCATCATCAATATGTGCAGATCTGATATTCAACTTGTAAAATGCTTTGGTGTACTCCTTCACACTAGATTCCTTCTACCTCAAATTTTACAACTTCCAGAACAGATTCACTTGATAATTAGCTGGCATAAATTTTGATTTCAATTTAGCAACCATCTGATCCCATATTTTGATCTTCTCTTTACCTCTTATCTAGATCTATCATCTTGCGAATTCTCCAACCAAAGAGATGCACAACCTTTCAACTAGGTACATGCATATTTCACCTTTCTTTCTTCTATAGCATTCTCAAAATCAAATATTTCTCCCTCTCTGAGATTCAATCCATCATCTGAATCCAACTTTCCATCATATTCCAGTGCGGTAAAATGAGGTTTAGTATTCGCCCTACTCAAAACCCTCAAAAACCTTTCTTTATCTAGATCAATCGCTAATGGGTTTACTTGTTCTGTCGAGGAATCTTCTCCTTCATCTTCACTCACATCTTCAATATGTTGGTCTCTTCTCTGACCTATCTTAATGAATTCCAACCAGAATACAATTCCTCACAACATTTACATCACAATAAGTTATGTATTCCCATGCACTCCACCATTCTTATTTCCTCTTTGTGCCATATTTTTGCTAGTCCTCTGCAATTGCAGGTCGGATCCATGGTCCGTCACCCAACAACAAAATTTATTAGGATAATGCAATCTCCACAATGAAAGGTCGCTCTAATACCACTTGGTGTTGTCACTAGTTAGGAGGGACCTCAAAGAGATCAATCTGGACTAGTCAACAAGAGTAAACACAACGGAAACACAAGGATACGATGGAGGCAATACAAAACTGAATTAATTATATCATGAAAACTATTTACAATCAACCGGTAACAACCGGGTTACAAAAACTAGATCACTAGTCTGCTAAAACATGATTAATTAAAAAACAGGTCACAACCAGGACCTCAAATCTTAGGATCTATCTTCTATGTTCTATATCTTAAATGATCTCTACTTATCTTCATTCTAATGCTCAATTACAATGATTTATACGATCTATGTCAAAATCAATCTTCGAGATCCAATCCAAATCTTAGGATCTATCTTCTATGTTCCTTGTTCTTATCTGTACAGGTTTTGAGCTACCTCCATTTCTCCATCTTCAAGAGCCAATCCATCAATTCATCTGAATCCAACTTTCCATCATATTTCAATGGGGTAAAATGATGTTTAGTATTCACCCTACTCAAAACCCTCAAAACCTTTCTTCGTTTGGATCAATCGTCGGTGAGTTTACTTGTTCTGTCAGGGATTCTTCTCCTTCACATTCACTCACATCTTCAATATGTCTGCCTCTTCTCTGGGATGTCTTAATGACTTCCAACTAGGCTGCAAATCCTCATAATATTTCCATCACAACAGGGTCTACAATCCCACACACTCCACCATTCCTATTTCCTTTTCGTACCATATTCATGCCAATCCTCTATAGCTATAGGCTGGATCCATAGTCTGTCACCCTACAACAAAATTTATTAGGACAATACAATCTCCAGAATGAAAGCTCGCTCTGATACCACTTGGTGTAGTCATTGATTAGGAGGGACCTCAAAGAGATCAATCTGGACCAGTTAGTAAGAGTAAACACAACGGAAACCCAAGGATATGATGGAGGCAATGTAGAACTGGATGAATTATATCATGAAAACTATTTGCAATCAACCGGTAACAACTAGGTTACAAAAACTGTCATTGGCCTACTAAAACATGCTTAATTATAGAACAAGTAGCAACTTGGACCTCAAATCTTTGGATCTATCTTCTATGTTCTACATCTTAATTGATCTATGCTTATCTTCATTCCAATGCTCAATTACAATAATTTATAGGATCCAAGGGGATCCGGTCAACCTAGAAAGGGATCAAATATCAAAGAACAAGACCTAACGTGTAAAAATAACAAGGTCGGCCTCTACCAAAGAAATTCCTCCAAAAAATACAAAGGATGAAGTTTAGATCAAAGGAAGGTCGACCAAACGCCAAGGAACATCAGAATCAATGCTTAGGGCTCTACAAGTTGTGTAAGGGATCTGGTAGATTCCATTAGATTACAAATGCAAATAGGTCTAAGCAATCAGTTCCAGAGAACTGTCTCGGAAACCGGTAGCGATAACTTGCTAGAAAATGATCTAAATGCTCTGTAGTTTGGGAATAAGGTAAATGAACAAGTCTTCAAGAAAAAATCCAACTCCTCGAGATCCGGAGAGCCAATACCAGAAAATGTTGAAACTGCAAAACATAAAGCAAAATAGAAAGGAAATATTTTTGGTTGATGCAAGATTGCAAAGAACTGGGGATGCTCCTGCAGCACATTATCTATGAAATATTTTATATGATCTTGATATTTAATACAATTTCTTTAAAAATATCATCATAAAACAACATACAATATGGATAAAATTTTTGTTATACGATTTACAAGTAGGAACTATCTTTGAAATTCTAAAGATTCAATATGCAAGAGTACTATGGATGAAAAGATGTAATGTAAAGTGAAAGAAAAAATGTAATATTCTTTGTTGAATACAAAACAAAAATTGTATGCCTTATTTATTCCACTTTTATAAATAAATAACATAACCCAAAGTAATTGGAGCCACTTCCATGTTTACTTGTTTTTAAAACCACTCTCTAGTAGTAATTGCAACTACTAAGCCTCTTGGGCCTTCTAATAGGTTGTACTTATCTAGTCCCTAATATCCCTTACAACCCTCTCAAACACCTCACTCTTCTATTAATTACCAAAACCTAATTTGTTTGAAACTTAAAAATATTACTAAACTTTTCTCAAAGTATTTGAGTTATGTGTGTTGTATATGTCTACTTTATTTTTACAATATGCATTTAATATTTTATAATGAAAAACCAAGTCTAAGATACCAAATAAGAATCCATCTTGTTATCACAAATCTAATAAATAATCATAATGATAGTTATAGAATAGTTGCTTCTTAGGTACTATTAGTCTTGCCTATAAGCTATAAACAACACATTTTCTTGAATTTCTCTTAATCTATTCAACGTCCAAGCATTTGAATCTATCTTAGAGCCTTTTCTTGTTGCCATGAAGTCAAATTGATCCCTTTATAGATCCTAACAATGTTTGACAAATAAATTCTGATAGAAAGTATTTTTGGGATCTATTATAGATAAAGAGAAGATTTGACTTACTTGATAGAAATCAATATAACAAAGTAACAATATGCAAAATCATAAGATGTTGACATCGATGCAATCAAATCTTAGACCATTTCTAATTACATATACAATATGTTTTTCTTTTTTAGATTAATATAACTTACACTAATATTCCTAAATGTAAATCCCAAACACATAACTCAAAAATCTTTGACATGCAAACTAATATATATTAATCTTATTCTTTAAGAAAATATATATTTTATTTTGTTTTATTGAATAAAGATAATATACAATAAAAGAATAGTAATTGCAAAAAATCTATATAAGAAAAGAGTATGTAAACAACACTAACAAAACATGATTACTTTTCTTTTACATTTTTTTCATTAACCTATAAAAATAAAATCATTTTAATTTTTGTAGAGTTCTACTTTGTAGATTAACTTGAGTTAATCTATAAAACAAAACCCTAGATACTTGACATTATCACCCTGTCAATTAAATAAGTCCTGAATAAAATAACAAAAAAAAAAATTAGTACAAAGGGGCAGGTAGAACCATGCCCAAATCAAAATAAATTTTTTTTTGGTCTGTCTATTCACGGACTAAAATCAATAGTGAGATGCCGGTGGGTTCACAGACTTGACTTATGAACCATTATCACCCTTTCACATTGCTCTCTTTCCTGTTTAAAGTTTTGGCGTATCATCTTATTGTCAGTGTATGTTGCACCACAGCACGGAAATGCATGTAAAAGTTGTCAAACTGAATTTGCTTTACTCAAAAGGTAGTGTAAAATGCTTTGCCTGGTAAAAGAACCTAATTTTCTATGTTTACTAAGTAAGATATTTATCTATTTTAGTAAGTGAAATGAAATATAAAATGTTGTAAAGCTATTCAGGTCTATGTGAAGCTATAAATTAAATTTTAATAGCATTTATATCGTTAGCTTTTCATACAAGCCATCAGATTAGTCTGCTTCTCTCGCCAATGCTTTCACTGCTATTTTTCTATATTTCCCGTGTAAAACGCTTTCATTAGAATTTCAATTTTCTTGGAAGGTGTCCCCAAAATGGGTGAACTTGGCTTCATCACTGGATTTGCTGGTTATGCCATTCGGTTGGCTTGGGATCAGATAATCCATCACATCAACATTGCCATCCGATGCAAGAAAGAGTTGGATGCCCTCAAACTTCTGTTTCCCAGAATTCAAGCAATGAATGTGGAATTGCAGGAGTATCGAAAAGCTTTGAACTCTGGCAAAATGAGTACGTCACCTCACCATCCTTTGCCATCCACAGTCAACAGCTGGTTGAACGAATTGAATGCCCTTCTGGAGGAAGCATCTGATTTGGCCCAGCACTGCACTGTACGCTCATACTTTCATCTCTTTTCTCGTTACAGAACGAGCAGAAAGATCAGGCACCTCATTGACAATATAGAAAAGCATATAGCCTCCACGCCTTCCATTTCTTTTCTGCACCAACTGCAGCAGCATGTCGCGAATGGGCAAGTGCTTGAGCAGATTAAAGAGAGATTGGATTATCTTAATCATAGTACTTCAGCAATGGTCAGCGCATCTGGAGATCTCTTTCCATCCATTTATTCGGCCACTTCCAACAAGAAGTATATTGAGGAGGCAGTCATTGTGGGACAGGATTCTGAATCAAACAGACTTGTGGAGCTGATCGATTCACAGCAGCACAAAAATGTGTCTCGTTTAGGACTTCTTGGGAAGGGTGGGGCCGGTAAGACTCTGTTACTCAAACGAGTCTACAACAGCGACCAGGTACAGAGTCTCTTTCGCAATGATTTGATGCTTTGGCTTACTGTTTCACAGAATCCATCTTTCAATACTCTCCGAGATGATCTTGTGAAACAAATAACTGTTCAAGTAAATGAAAGATTGGAGAGTAGAGAGGAAGACCATGTGAAAATCTGGTTGAATGAATGCATGAGAAAGCACAAATTTGCCGTATTTTTAGATGATATTTGGGAAACAAGTGCTGCCTCGCTGTTAGAGGAGCTGTGTGTGCCTCACTCTCCACACCACAAGTCTAACATCATCATTGCCACATCCAGAACTAGTAGTGTGCTCTCACAGTTGGGTGTCCGGCCTTCATCACTCATCGAAATGCAAGATTTGACTGAGCATGACGGTTGGAGATTGTTTTCTTTCTATGCTTTTCCACACAGCGATGGAATTTTGCCGGTGAGCATTGACCACGAAATAGCGACGACTGTCTGCAAGGAGTGTGGGGGCCTTCCCTTAGCTATCAAAGTAATTGGGAAGGCAATGGTAAGCGTCACTCTGTCAAATGAATGGGTATTGGCAGTCAAGAAGTTGCAGAATGATGTTACACGCTCTCTTTATGGCAGGTTGAGGCTAAGCTACGATGCTTTGGCCGACGTGGCTGGCTATGGCATTTCCTTGCAGTTGTGCTTCCTCTGCGTTGCTGCTTTCTCAAAAGGTCATGTCATCTATGCTAATGATGCCATTGACTACTGGATTGGAGAAGGGTTGGTGGCCGGGAAGGATCCTCTTCAAATCGGAGACACATACGTCATTCTGTTAGCGGATCGAAGCCTTATTGAACCAATCCAGAAGGATTATGATGGAAAGGTAATCTGCTTCAGGGGACATGATGTTCTGCATGACTTAGCACAACAAATTGCTGAGAAGGAAGAAAAATGCTTCTCCAGGCAAGCAAAGGCTTACAGGAGTTTCCTATGGTCGATTGTGCAGGACATATGAGAATTTCTTTAGAAGACAACAGATTGACTAGGGTTCCTAAAGAATTCCGAGCTCCTTATATCCGCTCCCTGCTACTCTCTTCCAATCCTTCTTTGACGAAAATTCCAAAAGAAGTGATTAGGACTATGACCGCTCTCAGGGTCCTGGATTTGTCACGGACTGCCCTCCAGTCGTTGCCAAAAAACATGGGATGTTTGAAGCGTTTAGTTTACCTCGGGTTATCCTTTTTGCCACTCAAGAGACTGCCTAACTCTGTCACTGCTGTTAAAAACCTCCAAATATTAGATCTTTATCGATCTGATATTACACAACTCCCGTCCGGCATTTCTAAGTTGACTTCTCTAAAACTGTTGGACGTTAGTTTCTGCAAACATCTGCAGTGCATGCCTTATGGGATCTCACGCCTTACGTCCCTGGAGTACCTGGATGCATTTGCTTCTTCAAATATACAGTGGAACAAGTGCAGGAGGGATCGGCTTCCAATTAGTGATTTGGGCACCCTAAACAAACTGAAAAGGTTGGGGCTTCATAATAATGGTGAGATAATTCAGAAAGGAATGTTGGGAACCATGAAGCAGGTGGAATATCTATGTATGCATCTGACGGGTATGGAAAGCCTACCACAAGACATAATTTCCATGTCAAAATTGAGAAAACTTTTATTAACATGTCCTCAGTTACTCCAGATAGAAAATACATTTTGTGAATTTCAAAATCTGGGTTATCTTAGTTTGGTCGATTGTGGCATGTTGAAACAACTACCTAACTTGCACAATCTTCCAAGTCTAAGGCACCTGCATATCGTTAAGTGCCCCAACATTGAGAAATTTCCAGAGGAATTTGGCAAGCAGGGGGGATTTTCTAAGTTGGAGGTATTTTCAGTGGTGAAGCTGAGGAAGCTGGAGCAGCTGCCAATAGTGGAAGAAGGAGCACTGCCTTCACTTAAAACATTGACAATAATGAAGTGTGAGGCATTGCAGAGGCTACCACAGTGTTATTGGAATTTGAAGAGTGTAGAGAAGATAAGAGTGTATGGTTGTTCAAAGGTTCTATTTGTGATGGCAGAGGAAGAAAACTTTATCAAGACAAAGAATAAGGTGCAAACAATACCATTATCTATGATAGAAACTCAAACATCAGAAGAGCGCTACCATGATATTCTTCAGCAGGGTGAACATTTTTATTACGGTGAATGTGAACATTTTTATTACGGTGAATTTTGGTGTAGTGAGATGTTTCAGCTTTTTGCTGGCATTAATCGATTTTATTTGTTCTGAATTATTTCATTCAAAGTAGTGGTATATAAATAATTTTAATATTATGTTCAAATATAAATTGTAGATTATTTCAGAAGAATAAAAAAAAGTTTCTACTTAATGTTTCTATTTTTTGTGTTTTATATAATATTATATATTATATATTACAAATTTATCGTTGTGATTTGACAATTCTTTGTATTTCAAAAAGTCTTTGTTAATTTTGTTAATATTATATAATTTTAATTTGTTTGTATATTAAGTCATATGATGTGACTTAATCTACATTTCTCAAACTGTATATCATTTTAAGTTTTAGTGTTCAAGATTATTGCAAATAATTATATTATGTTACATACTTATTCAACAATTTTTTTTTTTTCATTGAAATCAATTTTACAATGAGTTGTACTTTATTCAACTTAATTTAAAGATAAATCTTTATCTTTGTTCTTAGTTAAGAGAAGCATTTGTATTTTTGAATTTTACATAATTTTTTCGTATATGTTCTATAATTATTAGATTGCAATTTGTTTATTTTCATTAGTTTGATCTATAAAACTATATAATTTAAATTTATTAGGAAAAAAATGTCTTATATATTATGTTGGTTATTTATAGATTTTGTGCCATACAATTTGACTAATGTATATAATTTAAAATTTTATATTGTACCCTTAATCTAAAATTTATAAAAAGTAAGTTGTTATATCATCAATTTACACACCAAAATGATTGAGTTGGATGGGTAGAAACATGTATTTATAGACAATCATTGGTCAACAAAAATTATGCAAATCATTGGAATTTGAAAATCACAAGAGAGATTTTAAAAGTTCCCTTACAAATAAATTTAAAGCATCATCTCTACATCATCAAACGTCATCTTCTTGCATTTATTGTCTGGTTTGTCTAGAAAAATGTACACCAACCTTCTATGAACTTGACTTGCATCTAAGATAAGCCAAACTCTTTACTTCCCACCTCGAAGAAAGTCATACACTACATTTTAATGCAAAACAATTTCAAGTATATTTTACAAGATAAAAGGCAAGTCAATCTTCAAATATTGCATGAATCTCAAACCATGACAATGGAATAAAACCATGTGCAACATAAATCAATCTAGGACTGGTCCATGTGGCAAGACATTGTTCAATACTATAGCCTTGACTAGAATTTTAATTCAATCTTTTGTTATTCAATATTCAGAATTAGGCTTAAGACTAGGTAAAGTGAGAGAGGCCCAAACTTTTACATAGTAGCCAATCGGGCAAAAAGAGGGATGATCTTACAAGCTGTGAGACAACCATAACCAAAAAAGAGAAAACCCTTTTTTGAAATAGAACCTTTTGGCTAGAGAAACAAACTGATGAGAATGAGCATCCCAACCCTACATTAGATTCATGTTTAGAACAACAAGGTTTAGGTAAGAATCCCAAACCAACTTCAAAAACATAGGGATTTTGTTATTCAATGTAAATTATAGTTTTTTCATTCTAACTTTTTTTAAGTATATTTATATTATCAAACTATCATTGTAAAATAGATAAGTGTTTATACCTCTCTATGATCCTATTAAAAAAAAATTCTATTTGATCTTACGATAGATGATAGTTAGATAAATATTTTATTTTGTTTTACTTGTTATTAAAGAAAGTAGAATCATCTTTTGGATTAATTGAATATTTAGTAAATGGCTAGTTTAGGCTATCCTACCAAATAAAAGAAACTCTAATTCAATTGCCAATCTAGGCTCCTTGATCCGTTGAACTTACTTGTCTATATGTGACACATAAGTTATGTATAAGAAAATTGAGTCATTTTTCTTAGCTAATATAGCATAGACAATGTATTTACTTTGCAACATAATATCAAAGTATAGGAGAATTCATGTATATACATATGTACTTGTATTTCATTCAATCTTTTATATAATTGTAAAAGTGGGTATAGAATCCTTTTTAAAGTTCAATTTTTCTAGATGATTCTTTGGTAGTTGTCACCCATTCAATTTGAGCCGAAACAAAACAAGCCATCATTAAGAGAAGATCTGAAAATCAAATATATTCAGTTTTGTTTTAAAGCAATTAGTGATCAAAATTAAGTGGGAATGTTGCAATAAGTTATAATTAGTCCCACGTCACACGAGAAGAACTATAGTCTTGCATGGGTTAAAAATAGATTTTTTCAAAATAAATTTTACATGATAATTCTTTGTGTTTGTAATTTACATATAGAGTTGCCTGATAAGTTTCTAGAAAATTTTAAATGTGTTTAAGACCTCTATATAATGAAACAATTATAATACATTCTTTATATTTGATCTTAGATCAATTGATCACATCATGTAATCAATTTAAATGAATAATAATTATTGTATACTTGTGTTAAAACAATTCCAAGTTTCTTGTTTGCATTTTTTTCTCTTTTATAATTTTTTCGATGTACTCAATCTTCCTGAGTTTAAGGCTTTTCTATGCTATGCCTATTATCATGAAATTTCTAGGGTTGTTATTTTTTGCACATTTTTTGGTATTTGAAAAGAAAAACTCAGAAGGAAGGACAAAAACAACAAGGGTTGCAGTGCAACAAAGTTCCTTCTAAGGACTACAAGAATAGTTGTGTGTTTGTTTTGTTGTGTTAATGACAAGCTTGAAAGAATAACCCAACTTGTTGTTGATGTCACTCATAGAAACTGAGAGTCTGTTTTACTTGTATCCACTGAAATTAATAAAAAGTCTAAAACCAAAAAGATGGATGGAGTACTCGGTTTGATAATGACCTTTAAGGACTGAAGCAATTGGGTAGTGTACTCAATTACTACATATTTTGTTTACTAATTTTTTGACTAGTGTTTATGTTAAGGTGTTGTTTGTGATTTTAAGTTAATTAATGGATTATATAGCTTCCTATGATGGAGAGTACGTTAGCAACAACCAGATTTTGGCTAATATATTTTGAACGATCTTCTGGGGGCAAGAAAGTAGATAGGAATGATAAATTGCATATAGTCTCAATGTACAAGCTACTCACTAAAAAAAGTATAAAAAATGACTGTTCAAAGTATATTACGGTGTATGTATTCAAAATATAGAAAATGACTATTCAAAGTATATTACTGTGTGTATTTTGAAATCAATTTCATGACTTTTATATTGTCTGACATTGTGAGTCTCTCTACACTCATAAGGGATAAGTTTGAAGATAATGCTGCATATTTGATAGTATCAAAACTACACAAATGATTCCAAAAATTTATTTGACCCTAATTAGTTGAAGATTGAAGATAAAATGTTATGATGTATATTAAAATTGATTACTTACAAATTATTCTAGCCCATGATAACATCCAATGGGCCAAAGATGAAGAAAACGTGATCAATCCCATTTGCAGTTCAAAATGTTCTCAACACAATTAGCACAAATTTTAATGATAAGGTTCATATAAATATATTTTCATCATTAGCGGGAAACAAATATAAACAAGGTTAAACCTTGTGATGGAGAAGGATTGTCAACCGTGCACTTGAGGCCTGAGGAAAAGTTAAAGATGACTGACAATAAGAATGTTACCTAGGACTCCAAGCATGACACTATTACCTAAATTTTGCTATAGCTAAATTTGGTGGCCTCTTTTCATTGATCAAAAGTTAATTGGCTTAATTAAGACAACAAAGTGTAAAAAGGGTTTTAAAAGCAACGGTCGTGTTTCAATCATATCTGAAAATTTATGATTTGGGTTTTTGCGATGTTTACACATAAATTAGAAGACTTAAAGGAAAATAAACCCATTAAATTTTGTGTAAACCTAGTTTGTAGTTTTCAAGAAACCTTCACCAAAAAATAACAGAACCTGATTGTCAGTTTGAGCAGTTCAACATCAGTTTGGGTTAGTTTTCACCTCAATTTTGCATGTTTTTTCATCAAATTCGACCCAAGGAGAATCATTCATGCAATTGATAGAGATTTCAAGATGGAAGATCAATTTGGAACTACTGGTTGTTCTTAATTAAGTTATGTTTAAAAAAAACAAATATTTAATATTTTATTTTATTATTTGTTGAAATTAATAAGTAGATTATTTCAATAAATATTAAAATAAAATTATGATAAGGAAAATAAATAATTGATTTGAGCACTTAAAAATAAAACGAATTGTTCTATATTTGAAGTGTTAAAATAAAACTATTTTAAAGAAGATAAAAGGAAAATAAATAATTTATTTTAGCACTTAAATATAAAATGAATTGTTTTATATTTTAACTATTAAAACAAACTATTTCGAGAGATAAAGGGAAAGTGCTATTTTTGGCATCATGACATGCAAAGTTTCAGTAAACTGGGTGTTTCTTTTTTAGCGTTGTTTTTGGCTCAGGGTTTCATGCAACATTTTTCAAAAAAATGATGCTTTTTTCAGATTGGCTATTTTTAGCAAAGTTGACAGTTCTATATTTATTAAAGCTATGAGATTTTCACAATCCATTTTCTATTCTGATGTAATTTTTTGGATTTGATTGTGTGCATTTTTTTCCATCAACGTTTCGAATCACACTTCGTGATTCATCAATAGGATGAAAAGAATTCCAAAGACATCAGGAGCTATTTTCATGTAGGAGGGTGTCTTTTTCATGTAGTTTGAGTTGGAGACCTATTTTCAGCATCAGGAGCTATTTTTGGCAGATTTTTGCATGAGTTTTTAATGTAATTCTGAGGAAATCCGCCCAATGTTTTTTCTAATGCAGTTTTTCATATTAGGGTTTTAGGATGCAAATTTCTTCAGCTTCTCTTCTATATATTCTCTCCTATTCATTATTAGGGAATTTGTTTTCTTTCCTTAGCATGATTGTAGACTATTTTCAGACCCTTTCATGTTAAAGGACATGATTATAGTTCACATTTTTTAGTTTGTAACAACAACAATTCCTTTATTTTCATTAAAATAGCAGCAGATTCCTTCTTGATACTTCTTGTCTAGTGCTGAATGAAAGATACTGGTGATTTATTCTTCCAATCCTTTAATTTTATCTCTTTCAAGTAGTATTATTTCAGGAGGATACATGGTTAATGTAGGTTATAGTTTGTGTAATCTAATTTTGATGTGTTTGTAGTTGTGAAGATAGTTTATTTTTCTTCAAGCAAGCTTTCTAATCAGTCCCCTTCTATGAAATATTTATGTATTCACATGTTTAGTTGAGTTGTGAAACTTTCAAAGTTATTTTTTAAATATTTTACATGGGTTAAGCGGTTGTAGATTTCAGAAGCAATTTTTGGTGTATCATCTCCATTGGATAGGTTTTTCCTCACATACAAGCCATTTTACCCTTTTCTTATAATAAGTTAGTTGTAGGAGATCTATCAAGATAGGAAGTCGACCTGGTCTTCAGAGATTTACCTTCAACTTGAGCAACCCACATGTTCAAAGGTGTTTGCATGTTTCATAGGATTGTCTTGTTTCATAGTTAGCATCACGGGTGCAATCCTTCATGACAAAAGACACGTGGGTATATAACTTGGGGCTCTGTATTACATTTTATAAATCACAAGGGGTGAGTGACAAAAATATCATGACATACAGACCTCCCAGGCAGATGTGGCTATAGGTATATTTTATGTGTTCACTCATCTTAGGATTTAATGGAGTTAGAATCTACCCCAAACCAAAAGCATATAAGTGGTTACTTTGTAAAAATCCTGCAAACATAACAAGAGCCTTGCTTCAGCATATAAATTTCAATAATAAACAAGTGACACATTTTAATCCACTTGAATTTAACTCAAATATTTCCTAAGAAATCCATCAGATACAACAATTTGTGAGCTATGTTTTTTACAATTGATCTCTCATTTTTGCATTTAGGATGTTGTTCCAATTCAATAATATTTCCAAACTGGATACCTACTTTGGCTATTTGTAATTGTTCAAGAGATTTTCCTACCATTAGGAAGGACTTAAAATAGGAAATTTTTTGCCAATATTACAGTTTCATAGTTTAGCACTTGACCACTGAAAAAACATACTCTTTCAACACAAAAAATATATGTAAATAATATTCAAAGAAAAATCATTCTTTTTTAAAAATAAATTGATCATAATCTATATAAGTCTCAAGCATTTTCATATATTTCAATTTGATTGAACTTCCCATACATTATAATTATTCAAACTCTAGAATGCAACTTCTATTTATTTTTTCAGACAAGAGAAAAGTACATAAAAATCTCCATTTGAAAAGATACTATACATAACACAAATTCAATCAAATTCCTTTCCTTAAATTATATTCATCTCACCAAATTGAAAAGAAAATTGGAACCTTTATATCCCTATTGTAGCCAATTGATTTTGGATTTTACCTTTTGGCCCTATATTTTCTTAGTCTACAAACTTCTCAATTGGTTCTTGGTAAGAGTCAGTGTTTTTGAGACTATCAAATTGATAGGATCCGAACATCTTATGATTTTCCATCTTTCTATCTTATTATATTGATTGCTATAAAGTAATTCAATTCTCTTCCCCATATTTAGTAGATCTCAAAGATAGTTTCTAACACCATTTATTTCTCAAACACAGTTATAAGATCTATAAAATGATCAAATTGAATTCATGGCAACTAGAAGAGTCTCTAAGATAGATTCAATTACTTAGATGTTGAATAATGTGTAGGATGGTATAAGGCATCTTGTTGTCGGCTTTATCTTAGGAGAAATTCAATAAAATAAGTTGTTTATAGATTATAGGCAAGACTACTACTTTCCAAGAAGCATCCATTTTATAAATATCAACGTTATTTTATTAAAAAAATAGCTTTTATCAAGTAGTCATTTCATAAAATCCACTAATAATAAGAAAATGTTTAATTACATAATAGTTTGAAATTATCTTGAAGTATTCCAATCATCTTAACTTTTTAAAGTGTAATTATTTAACTTTTTATTTTATCATAAAATATTAAATGTATATTGTAAACCTAAAGTAGACATCTACAACACACATAACTAAAATATTGAGAAAAGATGAGTACAACCTATTAGTAGGCCCAAGAGGTTTAGTATTTACAATTATTATTAGAGAGTGGTTTTAAAAAGACAACAATGTTGGGGTAGGTCCCATTATTTTGGGTGGTGTTATTTATTTATGCAAGTAGAATAAATAAGGCAAGTAGTTTTTTTTTGTATTGAACAAAGTAGATTACAATATAATATTGGGAATTCAAAATCATTTTGGGTGGTGTTATTTATTTATGCAAGTAGAATAAATAAGGCAAGTAGTTTTTTTTTGTATTGAACAAAGTAGATTACAATATAAAATTGGGAATTCAAATAGAACTGCAAAAGGAAAGAAAAAATAAAGAAAAACTATTATACATTGCATAGCATCAGTAACACAAATAGTAATGATCAAGTTACAACAAGAAATGCAACTATACATCAATTGGATCTACAAGGAAACTAGTTCCAACTAGAAACAAAATATAAACTAGCTAAACAAAACCTATACTTGAAAATTCAAGAACTTTGGTAGATGCCTAGAGCATCTAACATTTCCTTCATCTAGTTGCAAAAAATGGCATTTGATTTATTCTAGCCACTTGTTGTAGAGGTCTTACTTCTTTAGCTAAGAACACAAAGAAGCAAGTTGTAAAATAATGTCATAGTAAAATTGAATCAATTCTCCTCTCTAGAAAATAATATGGTTAGAAAAAATAGGTAAGCACCTACTTTTCCATATATTCATCAAAATGGTTTGTCTCATTGAATAAAAAAAATATTTTTATAAAACCCAATACCCAAGATAGCTTCTTTCTAACCCAACACATGGTTAAAAATAGGAGGAAAATGCACAAAAATAGTTTCCCATATATTCTTGGCCCGAAAAAAAACTCCAAACAATATATTTTAAATATCCTTTCATAATGCTTGCAAAAGGGACATTTAGCTAGGAAAATCTATAAAAACTTTAATCTATTCCCAATGGGAAGTTTAATGTGTAGGTTTTTCCATGTCAAAATTTGAGCATTGGCTTATGCTTTAGACTTCCATATTTGAGCACTTAACTTCTTCCACATAGGTTTTACATTGGAGGGGAAGCATACAAAAATATACAAAAGTAAAGGAATTGTTAGATTTTTATAACATTTGAGTAGTTTCTAAATCTCTTTACATCTTGAATCTACAATAAAGGAACTTGCCCAATTTTTTTTAAATATTCTTATATGAAGAAATGTTGAAGGAGGAATGAAGGAACCATTTTAAATCAATTAAATAAATAAATAATATATTTTTATAGTGAAATATATATATTTATGTTATTTTCTACTCAAATTTTCATTATTTTGAGGAAATAATTTGATATATAGATATATTAACATCGTTGTGAACATTCTCCCATCATGGTATTATTTCACTCATATCTAATCCTCAAGATTAATCCTTATACAATGTCAACATGTACTATTTTAATTAAGAGGTGATTACCACTTTAATATTCCTTATTCTTAATCCCAAGATATAAAAGATTAAAATCCATATCAAATCATTCCATTTGTAAAAATTATCACTAAGAAAACATATATTTTTTTCTCATTTTCAGCTCTTTTTTTGCAAATATCTACAACATTACGATATATTTTGGCTCTGTTGATGAGTTTGAGTTTGAATTTGATTCTTGGTGAATTTGGCTACATAAATATCATTGAATTTTTGAATTTTGATTAAAAGAGGTGAATAAAGAAATTTAATACAAATAAACTACATAAATATAAAAATATTTACCCTCCTAATAAAAAATTTGACCAACCATAAGTATAAAGTGCATCACAATGGTCCCCATAATCTAGATATGTAAATATTTCTCCTCCATAGACATTATTGTCCACCTTTTACAATCATGGACATTTTACTCATTACCCATAATTTCTTTAGTGTGTACTAGAGTAAGGGAAAATAACCTATCATATATAGATTTAGCCTAATCAAATAAATAAAATAATTAAATAAATAATTAGGAGAGATTTAGGAAGGAAAGATTGTTAATATATAACATAACTAATATATAAATAAATGTCAAAATTAAAATGTACTTAGTTAGAAATTAGATGAAAGAATGTATTGTTGGAGATGAATAGAACTGATTTACCAAGTAGCTAAAAAGTTGAGGTTAAAATCTAGAAAAATTGTGTCCAAGTCTAAAATCTATTATTTTGCTCCTTGGTTTAGATCTACATCTATAAACTTGATCTTCCATGAATTATATCACCATGAATTTTGCTTTGAATCTTTCCATAATTCATAATTACATTCTCATGGCGTGCAAAAGGAGAAACCTTATCTCATCAGTAAGATATAAAACTGACTTTTGTTCTTGATGGTCTTTTCAGCCCAATTTCATTAAATTGAAATGGTAATGTTGCAGGTGATCTTTCATTTTTGTTTGGCTTCCTACTCAACAGTCCAAATACAGTAAAGTAAAACGTAGATGGTCTTTCATTTTGATTTGGGCACCTGATCAATAGTCCGAATACACTAAAGTGGATCATCAATGTTGTAGGTTATCCTTCATTTTCATTCCATTGAATCTTCCTATATCTTCAACCATAGAAGATTAAAAACCATGCAACCATACCACATAACACCATGATTTGTACATGGAAAACCCGGTAAAGGGAAAAACAATGGTGGGAAGCCTACCCGCAATCAAATAATAGTTTTGCAGAAATTATATGATACAATGAGGGGCCTGCACATGTAGGAAGTCACACTGCCTAGAGCATAGTACTCATTACAAAGGAGTCTCACTGACTACAGAGAGGTTATTACCACCTCAATATAATTAGACAATAATCCAAAAGAATTAACTGCCATAGATAGCATCTACCATGCCTAAAATTACAGTCACGATTAAGCTCAATACCAGAGGCCTTTGACCTCTTACATAAACCCAATTCGATCTTGAATGATCGACCAAATCTCTTCCTTGAATGATATTATATTATTCACACATTGCATTTCACCACCATGATTTGCAATGAAATCTTACATCAAATTATACAAACCCTAAGGCCTAAACCAATTCGACTGGCCACCTAAAAGATATTATAATAAGATCATTACATATATCCACATTACAATGATATGCCATGTTGGCTTTAGACCAGAACAACATTAACAAATCCATAAATCATCTCGATAACTTATAGAGAACACATTACATGACACTGGTCCATAACCTAGATAGGTACCGGACCTAATCAGGGTCCACCACACCAAAGCGATGTCTCAATCAGTCGAGGCATGAAAAAAGATCATCTTCAACATCCTAAATTCCATCTAGAAGCCACACAATCACCACTTATGCATCCTGTCAAAGATTCTCAATAAAAGCTCTGCCAGTAAACCCTTAAACCCTTATCAGTATAGGCTTACTAGAGTGTATGATAGCATCCGATCACCAAGTCAATACCAACTGACCAAAATATGCTCCAGAAACACGTAACACATCAAACCAAATATACTCCATTGATCCAAACATACTGGTAGTGTCCAACTGATAGTCCCTTCTACCGATAACACTATATCTTTTGTCGGTAACCAAAACCTGTCTGTCGGAAACCAATCATAATAGCTAGTGTTAACCTAAATGAAAAAACATTAATGCAACACATAATCAATTGCTTCATATTTCTAATAATATCCTCCTTTGGAATTGATGACAACACTAGATGTGAAAAAGAAAACATCTTAGAAGTGTCAATAAATGCCAAACATTTCTCATAAAAGATATAACAATGAAAAACTAAAAAATCCCAGTAACTCCCCCTGAGGAGTGCTGTCCAATCTAAATCTGATATGAATCTCTCCCTTATACATTATTATTTTTCACATATAACTCTCCCCCTTTGACATCAATGCCAAAGATATGACATAGATATCAAAATTGTGTGAATCTCAAAGTTGACTACTCCCCCTAAGTACTAGCACCACTACATCAATCCAGGGAAAAGGCTAATGTTCATGATGCATACCGGACTGATGCACTACTCCATAAGTTAAGTTTCTGTCGGAGGGGTAGATACCCCTAATCTATCTCTTAATTACTCAAATGATTCCTTAGACAATGATTTAGTGAATATATCTGCAATCTGTTCTTTAGTGTTCACATAAACCAATTTGACTTCCTTTTCTTCCACCTTGTCCTTCAAAAAGTTATATTTTATTGATATGTGCTTAGTCTTAGAGTGAAATACCAGATTCTTAGACATGTCAATAGCTACAAAGTTACCATAATAGATAACTACCAGTTCACTACAATTTCCCTTGATATCCTTCAATATTTGCTTCATCCACAAAACTTGTGTACAATTAGTTGTTGCTGCAACATATTCAACTTCTGCAGTAGATAAAGAAATGCATGATTGTTTTTTGCTGATCCATGAAACCAATTTCTTTCCAAGAAAGAAATCTCCACCAGAAGTGCTCTTCCTGTCATCAGTATCTCCTTCCCAATCTAAATCTGTATATGCACATAAAGTGAACTTATCATCTCTAGAATACCATAATCCATATTTTATTATTCCTTGCAAATACCGAAATATCCTCTTTACTGCACATTCATAATTTTTTGTAGGATTACTTTGATATCTTCAAACAATACTTACCACATTCATAATGTCTGGTCTAGTCTGAGTTAGATATAACAAGCCACCAATCATACACTTATACCTTTTTGAATTTACCGATGCAAATGTGTCTTTGATAGATAATTTCTCAGTTGTCACCATAGGAGTACTTACCGGTTTGAAATCATCCATACCAAACTTGTTCACCAATTCCCTTAGATACTTAGTTTGACAGATAAAAATTCCTTTGTCAGTTTGAGTAATCTGCAAACCTAAGAAAAATCTCATTTCACCAATCATAGACATTACAAATTCATCCTTCATATTATTAGAGAATTCCATGCACAATTTATCTTCACCTCCAAAAATGATATCATCAACAAATACTTCAATAATCAGAATATCATCAGCAGTGATCTTATAATATAAACTACTGTCAGCATTGCCTTTAGTAAAACCAAGCTTCAAAAGAAATTTAGCCAACCTTGCATACCAAGGTCTAGGAGATTGTTTCAATCCATATAATGCTTTCCTTAACCTGCAAACCATATCTTCTTCATATGTCAGTGAAAATTCATCAAGTTGCTTAATGTATACTTCTTCCTCAAGTTCACCATTCAAAAATGCACATTTAACATCCATTCGATATACCTTATAGTTCTTGTATGCTGCATAGGCAAGAAATGGTCTAACAACTTCAATTCTAGCTAGAGGTGCAAATGTCTCACCAAAAATCATTTCCTTCCATTTGAGAATATCCTTTACAAACTAGTCTAGCCTTGTTCCTTACAACTTGACCATACTCATTTAGTTTATTTCTAAAAACCCATTTAGTTCCAATAACATTCTTATTTGTAGGCCGGGGAACTAAAGTCCAAGTCTCATTCTTCTCTATATGATCTAATTCATCTTCCATGGCCTTTAACCAATGTTTAGCTTTACAAGCTTCAATAAGTTCAACTTGAGAAATAAGACACACCTCTTTATTTGCCAATATTCTTCTTGTCATAAGACCCTTGTTCCTATCTCTAATGATTTGATCTTCAAAATGATTTAACCTTACATACCTTGGTGTGTTTTGAACTTCAGGTTCATTATTTTGATCATCAGTCATAGTTGAATTTTTTGATTGTACCAGTGTAACTGTCTCAGTGTCTTGTACTAGTTAAGGCATTTTTTATTCAATTATGATCATTTCCACTGCTAGTTCTATGTCATATGATATAGATTGATCTCTGTATTGCTTATCCACTTTCATATTTGCATTCTCCACAATTTTCTGCAATCTTTTGTTATAAAATCTATATGCTTTTCTCTGAATTGAATATCCAAGAAATATCTCTTCATCACATCTAGGATCAAAATTCCCAATTGAATCATCCCTTTTGATATAGCATTTTTTTTCCAAAAATTCTGCAATATTTAACAATAGGTGTATGTCCAAACCATAATTCATAAGGAGACTTACCAGTTTCACCTTTAATATGAACTCCATTGAATGTGTAGACTGTTGTACTCACTTCTTCTCTCCAGTAGATGTGAGGCCATTTGGCTTCCATCATCATGGTTATTTTTGCATCCAAAATGGTTATATTCTTCCTTTCCACTACTCCATTTTGTTGAGGAGTCTAGGGTGCAGATAATTATCTCCTAGTTTTATTTATCTCACAATAACTGTTAAATTCACGAGAAGTGAACTCGCTACCTTGAGCTGATCTTAGACATTTGATCTTCAATCCTTTTCTTGTTTCCACCTTTTCTTTGAAGATCTTGAATTTCTCAGATTTCTCCCTTAGAAAAGTTACCCACATCATTCTAGAATAATCATCAATTATTAGCATGAAGTATCTATCACCTTGAAAGCTTCTGGTCCTTGCTGGGCCACATAAGTCAGTATGAATCAAATCAAGCACATCATTATATTTATCATTTATGCTCTTAAAATAAGTTCTAAATTTCTTTCCCAATTGACATTCCTTACATACCAGATTATGAGGGTTTATAATCTTAGGTATATCTATAACTGCCTTTGTTGAACTGATCTTAACAATACAATCAAAATTAACCTGACATGACCTCTTATGCGATAACCAACTCTCATCAATATGATAAATCAAACATGTCTTATTACCAGTGTTCAAGTGAAAGATATTACCACTAGTCCGAGTATTGGTTGCAATCTCCAAACCAGTTTTGTTAATGATTTTTTTTTATCTTTGAACTGAAGTTGGAATCCCTTTTCCACCAATTGACTAAGACTTAAAAGATTATGCTTCAAACCTTCTACATAATATACATTATTAGTATTATGCTTACCATCTAGAGAAATAATACCTCTACCTTTGATCATACATGCTTTGTCATCTCCAAATCTAACTTGACCGCCATTGAATTCTTGCAAGGACAATTTATTTTATTTGATCTCTAGTCATATGATGTGAGTATCCACTATCAAATACTCATTGATCCTTTTCGTCAACTTTTGCTACTTGGGCCTTTTCCTCATTTGTGATAGCCGATTTCGGTTCATCTTCCTTTAAATCATAGAACACCCATTCCTTTTCATTACCGAATCCACTAGCAGAGTATCCTATTGGTTCATCCTCTGAATCATCACTTACTGCTTCCTCATCCGCTATGTAGCATTGTTTGTTTTCCTTGAATCTATAATTTTTCTTATTAGGCTTAAATGATTTCTTAAATCTTTTTTCAAATCTTTCATTCCTTTCAGGACATCTAGATGCAAAGTGACTAATCTTATTACATGCAAAACATTTAAAAGGTGCTTTTCCTTCATACTTACTTCCTGTCGGTCCTTTAGGTTCTCTTCTAGAAAATAAGGTTTCAAGTTGATCAAATTCTTCATTCTCTTTCCTCATATCTTCCAATTCTTTTGCATATAGGGCTTTCCAATCACTTTTTCTTGAAGATGATGATGCATGAAAAGAAGGTTCAGATTTTGTAGCTCCAAAAGATCCAAATTCTTCAATCTCAAAAGTAGATAATTTCCCAATCAGAATGTCTCTGTTAACCGAAGTGTTTGTCATTGTTCTAAATTCATTAATTGTAGTAGCCTTCATATGTAAGATGGTGGTAGGGCCCTCAAAAATTTTGAAACTATTTCATCTTCACTCAGAGATCCTCCATAACATTGAATTTCCATGACAATCTCATTTATTCTTTCCATAAATGTAGCAATTATTTCATTGTCTTCGATCTTCAAGTTCTCATATCTTACCTGGTAACCATCAAGTTTAGCAATTTTGACAATAGGGTCACCTTCATTCAGAGTTCTTAATTTATCCCACATAACCTTTGCAAATGATTTATCAGTCAATCCCATGATTTTCTGATTAGTGAGTGCACACAAGAGGGCCTCTCTAGCTCTGCAATCATTTTGAATCTTTTTGTCCAAGTCTGCAGGAGAAGGATTGTGAGATGCCAGATCATAAGATGTGTATCCTTTCTCTGTGATCTCCCAAACATCCTTGCCAAGACATATAAGATGAGTCTCCATTCGGATTTTCCATATCCCATAATTTGTTCCATCAAGCTTAGGGATTTCTCTTCTGAAAATAGTTGCCGGTGGATTTGAAGTATTAGTTGCCATAGGATCTACCTCAAGCAGTTAAGCTTCAACAAAAGTGGACCAAAGCTCTGATACCAATTGTTATAATAACCAGTGGACAATTGAGAGGGGGGGTGAATCAGTTGTCAATAAATTATACTAATCAAACCACTTTATAACCTTTAACTAGAGCACATAAACATTAAATATCAAAATAGAAAAAACATATACTGGTAAGCAATAAAACTTAAGAATGGAATAAATAATTAACACAATACAACCATACCATATAATAGCATGATTTGTGCATGCAAAACCAAGTAAAGGGAAAAACCATGGTGGGAATCCTAACCCCAGTCAAATAATACTTCTGTAGAAAGTATGTGATACAATGAGGGGACTGCACATGCAGGAAGGCACACTGCCTAGAGTGTACTTCTAATTACAAAGGATTCTCACTGACTACAGAGAGGTTATAACCACCGTGATATAATTGGACAAAAATACAGAAGAATGAACTGCCAGAGATAGCATCTACCATGCTTGATTATAGTCTCGGTTAAGCTCATGTTAGTGAACGGATTTTGCCTTTATGATAAATGATAAATTTCAAACTCTGTCACCTTCTTTAAAGACAAAAAGTTCAACTAAATAGTTGGGTAAGTGTAATATACTACTTCCCTCTGAATTTTTTTTTGTAGGTACAACTCCCTTTATTAGTTATTTGGAAAATAATCTAATTAATTTTTGACTAGTATGCTTTTAACCTGAAAGCACGTAAGGCTGCCCACTTCATTCTTTGATGAGAGGCTAATGATTTACAAATATTTCAGAGAAAAATAAGCTTTCTAAATATTTCAACATGAGAAATAGAAGTGACTCAAACAAAGTTTCAGGACACCAGTTTTACGGTTCATAAAAAAAAGAGAGACAAAATCTCTTTTCAAACACACATCCCTTGAAATCTCACAAGAAGGAATCTCAGATAAGAAATAACATTCTGTATTAAAAAGGTGATCACTGTCATCTGATTTAATTAACATAAACAAAGATATGCTATGGTGCAGATTCAAAAACTCACAAGTTTTATTTCTCCAAAAAAGTATGATCCTTTATATATATATATATATATATATATATATATATATATATATATATATATATATATATATATATATATATATATATATATATATATATATATATATATATTTATATATCCCATGTAACAAAGACACAATCAATATAAGTATAAAACCCTTTCCAATTCCAGATCTTTAAAATCTGATGTCTTCCTTCATCAAAATAGAACCTTTCCAACCACAATAAAAATGAAACAAAAACTAACCAAAATTCTAACTAAAATCTAACCCCTATTCCGTCCATCTTGATCTAATTTATAGTCTTAGAATAGAGGAGGTCTGCCTAAAAACTCGACCTCCTCTAAATTAGTTATGAAACTAACAGAGTATAATTGGGATAGATGTCCCCAAGTCTTTTGCATAAACATGAAAAACACATAAAAATAGGGCCTTGATCAATGGGTTATGCTGCTTTCCCATCATCATTTTCTTCTCCGCCTTCCTGGGCATCATGGGTCATTGCAAGTTCTTGGATTATTGATTGGTTCAGGATCTTCATCACATTGAGCTTTGCCTTTGCCGCCTCGTTGTTCCATTTGTGCTTTACCATCTTTTCAGCATGTTTCGGTAACTGAATGTTATCGACGAACATCATGGATTCGATCCGAGCAACCCGTGTTATATCCTCACGAGTGAAGTTACACTTGGTTTTGATTTTCTCCATGTATATCCTGAAAAATTTAATCGCATCCTGCGTGTTCAGCCTGCAAATTCCCAACTGCCAATCGTGGTGAGGATTAACCACTTTGTTTTCATTTACTAAACTGCATTGGAGGTCTTGGAGTTCATACACAGAGGTCTTAGCATCAGAGATCACAGATTTAAAAGTGAGAACTTGCCACACTATGGTCTTCTTCAGCACGAAGAGTTGACATTCATCTGTCACCAGCTTGATTGAATGTTCTGTCAAAAACTTGGTAACTCCATATTCTTCTATTTTAGAGAACATAGGCAAGATGTTCTCCCATTTGTGTTCCTCTTTCTCCCATGGTGAAACCTAGTTTTGAATCTCCGCAATGAGGCTCTGCATCTCATCGCATAATTTTCAGGAGTGCGTGATATACTTTTCTCCATCCTTAATTACTCCTTCAATCCATTTTTCAATAGCGTCTGCAATACTCTTAGCCCGTTGAACTTGACTCATTAGCTTCTTATTCTCTGGTGAAGTTGGATCAAAGCTCTCAGTAGCATGGGATATAGGAAGTGCTCCAAAGCAATTGATGCTGTCAATGACTTGAGCAAGGATGCTTATATGTCGCTTAAGCTCTCTCTTTTCTCGCCCATCTTTCTCTGACCTGGTGAGCATTTTCTTTGTGGATACCTGGAAGAAATGATTATTTGAGTCTCTACTCATGTTTCCAAGCTCCACCTTAGTGACCTCAAAATCTTATGCGCTAACTTCCTTGTCTGCTTCTTTGGGCTTGTATAAGGCATTCTCGGCAACCCACTTTCCGGTCCCTTCATCACTATCCAATCGAGTAGTTGTTTTGAACCTTTTTGGCTTGGGGCCCTTCTCTATGTACTTAACGGCCATATCTTGAATTGGAATAGTCATGGAAATGAAAATCCATTTTCTGTTCACCGATGCAGTCAGCCACTTAGGAGTTGTGCTGGAACTAGTTGTTCATGCGATCGTTTTAGAGGGTGGTGTTATAGCTACGGTGACCACAAGGGAATCCAGGGCATTAGCAATGTCACTATCCAAATCTTCAACCTCAAATATCTGAGCTTCAAGAATCTTATCCTTCATCTCTATATCCTTAGCTTGATCCATCCTTCTCTAAGAAGCACTTCGTGATCGGGTATGTCAAGGAGTGGAGAAATCCAAAGCTGGATTAGACTTGTGCCTAACCGAAGGCAGCTTTTTATCCTTACCTGCATGAACAGGCATAGAAGCATTATTAGAAAAACACTTTGGTGAACATAGAGCAATCTCATTATTTCTCGCAGAGTTAGACTTGGCGCTTAATTTCATTGCTTTCTTTCTTTCAATCCATTCTGCGGTTCTCTCCAAAACCCCTTTTGTTATCAGCTATTTATCATCCTCTTCTTCTTCATCCCAATTGATACAAGACACTTCAGTTTCTTCTTGAGCTAGGTATCCAGGTTCAAACAATTCTAAATAATCTTCTTCAAGTCTGTCTATATCAAGCTTTACCTGCAATGAAATAACTTGCTCCAATACCATCCTCATTTTCCCCCTTTTGAACACCTCGAGTTCATCATTGCAATCCTCCCAGAAATCCTCTAATTGTGGAATTGGGAGATACGACATTAGACCAAGACTTCGGGAGAAACCTTTGTTATCAAAACCCTTCCTTTCATGGTACAGGGGAAAATTAAAGTTCTTCAGGGCCGCTCCAATACTCAATGCATCCGACATTGAGCTGCAGGTCAACATACCTAACTAAATGGGAAAATAACCTTCCCATTTGTCACTAGGTTGAGCCTTTATATCATAGTAGTCAGTTGTCTACATATTTCTGCTAATACAAAATAATCTTAACAGAAATGAGGACACTTGAAGGGCTCTTCCTCAAAACCGCCTATCCTTATATAACAGAAGTGGGGAAACTAGGTAAAGAAGCTGCCAAAGCTTTTCACCAATGCTTTTTCATCATCAAAAATTCTTTTGGTTTTCATACTCTTCAACTCATAGCACAAATCCCTTAGAAAGGCATTATGTACCCTCTGAAAGTCCTGCAAGGCATTATCTCTCTGCAAAATAGGGTAAAAATCATACACGAGGACCTCCTCCTCTGTGGGCTATCTAGGTATTCCAATTATCTCTTTAACACACACCAAACAGTATATAAGATACGAAGACATGAAGAAATTCTTCTTGAACTGCTAGGCCATACTCAGCTGCTCCCTCGTTGAATCAGCAATCAGCTCTGCCCAATCAAAGTATTGCTTCCCTTCTAATACTAGCTGCACATAGCAATAAATCTATTCGTCGAAACCGTATGCTTCCATAGAGCCTCTAACTCGATGCAACAGTAACATGACGTCGTGAATGTGAGGCAACATATGATTCTTATTGGGATTCTTACGCAATCTAGAACCACCCCTTTGAGGAACCTTCAACCAATATTTGACTACATTATTTCAATGCCCAGTTCTATCTACATTAAACTCGGTGATTGATTGAGCGGGAGAAAAATTTGAGAACTGGTAATCGGGTAGCTTGAAAACAAAGGCAATTACTTCTCAGTTAATGGCAAGGAGAGTTTTGCCATCGTCTCTCCTAATGGTTTCGGAGGCTGGGTCATACCTAGCAATACATTCCCTAACCAATTCTGGGCAAGGGATAGCTGGGGGAAAGGCTGCCACCTCTATGAGACCACTACTCTAAACCTCCACTCCAAAAGAACCATCAATTCCCTTGAACACTCTTTCTTTTGAACACTATGGGCTCTGTACATGCAAGGCTAAAAACATTCCCGAACAGGTGAAACATGGACTTCATAACTCATAAATGGAAAACCTTATTTTCTTTTAGCAAACCTTACTACGAGAGAAGAAATGCAGGTAAAAATACTGGAGAGAACAATAAATGGACTCACCTTCACAACTGAGATGAATTAGACAACTACCAGCAAAAAACCTTCTCTCAAAGAAAAATAACACCGCAGCGACGAGGAACAAATTTTCAAAGAATAAATCTTCTCATACCTTATAGCGAGAGCAATAATACGGATTTGTTAAGTGCAATAATTCCAATCGTGGATTGGACATCGCACACATGCATTGAATACATGGCAGCATTTTTGAAGTAATCGCCAGTTCCCATAATGATTACTTTCTTTCGAAACTCCAACAATTGATGACACCCAAGATATGGTTCACCTTCCTCATATTCGACAATAAATGCACCATCAAATCCTTCAACTCACGGGACCCACCAAATTTGAATACACAAGAACTTTCTGAACAGACTTCATTGGGGTTCAAGTAGTTCAAGGCATACATCGCACCCAGGAGAAAACTTGTGTGAGAAGATTAACTATGCCATGTGTCACTGACCATTTGAACTGTGCTAAACATATTAAACACATTTTAGCCATTTGAACTAGGTTCAAAGAGTTCAACGCCTGAAGAGAGGTAACATAACACATCATCGAACGAGACCAATAAAGAGCCGCTGCAAAACACTTTAAAGAATGTTAGTGTGAAAAACCACCAAGACACCGAAAAACTTCGCGAAACCTAAATAAACCCAGTTCAAGATGGTTCCATGTGTTCACAAAGTTCAACCAATTACCAAAACTTGGCTTTTTTATTTAAAGACAATTTTTGAAAAGACTAAAGACTTGAACTAAGGTATTGCAAGAAAAGCAAGGACTCCAAGTGAAATTTTATAGGGTGATTTACTCTTGTCATGAAGGATAAATGATGCAGTAACATTGGCTCTGACTGGGGATTGTATTTTGTGAAGAAAAATGCAAAGAACTCTAAATCTCTAGTTTTGCATTATCAAAAATGGATAAAGGAAAGAAGGGTGGCCTACACCTCCACAGAAACGAAACAAAGCACCTAAACTACTATATACAGGAAATCCCAGTCATAGGTTTCACAATTTGTAGAGCTTGAGATCTTGCCCATTATAAGTATAGGGCATAACCATTCCATCAGAGTAGTTGAGTCTAAAAGCATTTTGTCCCACCACTTCGCAGATCTTTAATGGGCCTTTCCATAATAAGTCAAATTTGCCATGGGTACCCTTTGGTTCTCTCCTTTTATCCCATAACAATACTTCATCCCCTTTAAGGAAACCTCTTGGTCGAGCTCTCATGTCAAAAATCCTCTTCACTCCATTCTGATGCTCCGTAATTCTATCCACCAACTTCTCTCTTTCTTCCTTCAACTTCATTAGATACATAACCCTCTTCTCTAGAGCATTCTGAAACAATGAATCCTCCACTACTATCTCAAGCTTGGTTGCTAACAATTCCAGGGGTAAAGAAAGTTTCACACCGATCCCATATACAAGCTCAAAAGGTTCCATTCCAATGGCTCTTTTAGGCATAATCATGTTTGCCCACAAAGCTTCATATACCTTCTTATGCCACATTCAAGCATTTTCATCAACCAGCTTCTTCATAATCGCTATCAAGTTCTTGTTGCTTAACTCTGCTAATCCGTTACCTTGTGGAAAGTAATCAGAGGAATGCGAGAGAGAGGTTTGATGTTCATAACAAAACATAATGAGTTCTTCAAAGGAGAAGGATGATGCATTATCGGCAATAATCTTTTGAGGGACCACAAAATGAACCAGAATGTAATCCTTGAGAAAATTACACAACCTCCGAATTGGCCCTTTTAGTGGGAATGGCCTCCACCCACTTGGTAAAATAATCCATTGCTGTCAGAATGTACATGTGACCAGCACTTGAATGCAGATTCACTAGCCCAATGAAATCAGTACCTCACTATTTAAAAGGTTCATCTATTACTACAGGCCTCAAAGGCAGAGTGGTTAAGTGTGGTTTCCTAGAGAAAAGTTGGCACTTTTCACACCCCTTAACATGAACATATGCATCCCAAAACATATCAAGCCAGTAAAAACAATTTCTTAGAATCTTAAAGGTGGTCACGGAGGAGGAAAAATTCCCACCGCAGGCTTCATTATGATAAACTTCCAGGAGCTTTTGCTGTTGAGGCTTGTCCACACATCTTAGATAGGTACCATCCAAATCCTTTTTGTACAGGACATCCTACCAAATAACATACTTAGTTGCTTTTAATTTAATATTCCTTTTCTCTTTGGCTGACAGATGACTTGGGCAACTATCGTAAGTCAAATAGTAGGCTACATCAGAAAACCATGTATCTTGCAACCCAATAAATAGAGTTAGTGGTAATTCTTTTTCTGTTTCCATTCTATTTTCTACTATTAACTTGCACAAGCCTTGTCCTTTAACTATCTTTGTAGGATGAATCATACTCCTAAATATTCATTACCCATGTCGCCCTTTTATTGAGTCTGACTTCCTGCTGAGTTAGAATACTTTTCACTACTGAATCTGGAACAAAAACCACAGAATGAGAGTGCAAAATGTAGTATTGGAATTGTTTGACTGCTTTAACCACAACAAAGGCTTTTTTCTCTGAGAGTGAATACTTAAGGTCATGCTTCTTGAGAGGAACGCTCATAAATGCAATGGGTACCTCAATCCCAGATTTATCTACCTGTAACAACATCCCTGACATTGTATGTTCTGAGGCATGGCAATATATAATGAAATCCTTTTTGAAGTCAGGATTGATAAGAGTGGGCGCATTAGCAACCAAACTCTTGATTCTTTCAAAAGCTTCCTTGGCTTCTGCAGTCCATTTGAAAGGATGTCTCTCGCTTAACAAGCTGATAATATGCTTCGTAGTTTTTGCAAATTCAGGCACAAACCATCTTAGGAAATTCATCTGGCCGAAGAAAGACCTTACTTTGGTCCGGTTTGAAGGTAAATTGAGATGTTGAATTACGTTGACCCTCTTAGGATCAATCTTGACCCTTTCTTTTGAAATGATATGCCCCAATAACTTACCTTCTATTACATAGAAAACTGACTTCTTTGGGTTCAAGGAGATTCCATGCTCACGACAACGTTGCAAAACCGCCCTCAGATCCTTGAGATGATCCTTCCTCTTCTTAAAAAACACTGTCAAGTCGTCTAAGTAAACAATGATAATCCTATCATGAAAATCCTTAAAAGAAGAATCCATAGCCCTCTGAAAGGTTGCTCCAGCATTTATTAAACCAAACAGCATACAATTATATGTGAATGTTCCCCATGGAGTAATGAAGGTTGTCTTGTGCTGTTCATTCTTTGCAACACTAATTTGATTGTAACCAGAAAAACTGTCTAACATCAACATCATCTCGGACCCCGACACGGTTTGCAGAATGTGATCCATATTGGGCAAGGCGTAATTGTCCTTAAGACTCACCTGATTCAGATTGCAAAAATCCACATAAATCCGAATTTCCCCATTCATTTTCCTCACGGGCATAATATTGGCTACCCAGGTAGAGTGATGAATTGGATATATAATTCTTGCTTTAAGCATTTTCTCTACCTCTTTAAAAATTGCATCTGCCATCATGGGGTTAAAATTTGAAAATGCCCATCCCTAAACTCCTTTAAATCATCATAGGACCAAGAAAAAACATCAATGTGTTCCTTCAATAGCTCACCAAGAATTCGTCTTTCCTCAGAGGAGCAACATTAAATCCAATTGTTACCATCTTAAGATTAGATTCATCACCGAGATTAATTTTTTCATAACTTCCTTTCCCATCATCCCCAAGAACTTTCTTGCTTGTGAATGCATCATTTCGGGTGAAAAATCTCTCCAAAGTCACTAGCCCTTTCAGAATTTTGTTCCCTTTAAGCTGAATGAAATTGTTTTTAGAATCAACACTCGAATCTAGACTAAATTCCTTGCAGTTATCTTTAGATCCTTCAAAATAAGATTGAGAAAAAGAATGAACGCCCTCCAGGAAGTCTTTGATCTGTACATCTGAATCAAAAACCTGCCAATTATCTACATTATCGAGAACACTAGGCCTATAGATCATTTCAATCCTATATGAGTCATCTTCAAAATCCAGGTGCGGCAACAAAAGAGAAGATGAAACTGCCAATGAATCTGCCCTAGTGTTCTGATCCCTTGGTATTGCCTGAATTGAAAAAGTATAAAAAAACTCTATCTCATCCCAAACCCTGTTTCTATAATGTTTCAACCTATCATTCTTGATTGAATAAACATTTCTCACCTGTTTGACAATCAGCTCCGCATCCCCTTTTACCTTGAGCAATTTAATACCTTTACCCTTGGCTTCATTTAATCCTAGCAGTAATGCCTCATACTCTGTAGTATTATTAGTATTCTTAAAATGCAACTTAAAAGAAAAAGGGACAATGTTACTGAACATTCAGGAGGCTCTGCGGAAGCATACAGTTTTGACAAATGGATTTATTGCTATGTGTAGCTAGTATTAGAAGGGAAGCAATACTTTGATTGGGCAGAGCTGATTGCTGATTCAACAAGGGAGCAGTTGAGTATTGCCAAGTAGTTCAAGCAGAATTTCTTCATGTCTTTGTATCTTATATAATGTTTGGTGTGCATTAAGGAGATAATTGGAATACCCAGACAACCCACTGAGGACGAGGTCCCCATGTATGATTTTTACCCTATGTTGCAGAGGGATAATGCCTTGTAGTACTTTGGGAGGGTACACAATGCCTTTTTGGGGGATTTGTGCTATGAGTTAAAGAGTATGAAAACCAAAAGAATTTTTGATGATGAATAGGCATTGGTGAAAAGGTTTGGCAACTTCTTTACCCAGTTTCACCGCTTCTGTTATATAAGGATAGGCGGTTTTGAGGAAGAGCCCTTCAAGCGTCCTCATTTCTATTCAAATTATTTTGTTTTAGCAGAAATATGTAGGCAACTGATTACTGTGATAAAAAAGGCTCAACCTAGGGACAAATGGGAAGGTCATTTTCCCATTCAGTTAGGTATGCTAACCTATAGTTCAATGTCAGATGCATTGAGTATTGGAGTGGACCTGAAGAACTTTAATTTTCCCTTGTACCATGAAAGGAAGGGTTTTGATAACAAAGGTTTCTCCCGAAGTCTTGGTCTATTGCCGTATCTCCCAATTCCACAATTAGAGGATTTTTGGGAGGATTGCAATGATGAACTCGAGGTGTTCAAAAGGGGGAAAATGAGGATGGTATTGGAGCAAGTTATTTCATTGCAGGTAAAGCTTGATATAGATGGACTTGAAGAAGATTATTTAGAATTGTTTGAAGTAGGATACTTAGCTCAAGAAAAAACTAAAGTGTCCTATATCAATTGGGATGAAGAAGAATAGGATGATAAATAGCTGATAGAAAAAGGGGTTTTGGAGAGAATCATAGAATGGATTGAAAGAAACAAATCAGTGAAATTAGGCACCAAGTCTATCTCTGCGAGAAATAATGAGATTGCTCTATGTTCACCAAAGCGTTTTTCTAATAATGCTTCTATGCCTGTTCATGTAGGTAAGGATAAAAAGCTGCCTCCGGTTAGGCACAAGCCTTGTCCTTTAACATTCATCCTACAAAGACAGTTAAAGGACAAGGCTTGCACAAGTTAATAGCAGAAAATAGAATTGAAACAGAAAAAGAATTACCACTAACTCTATTTATTGGGTTGCAAGATACATGGTTTTCTGATGTAGCCTACTATTTGACTTACGACAGTTGCCCAAGTCATTTGTCAGCCAAAGAGCAAAGGAATCTTAAGTTAAAAGAAGCTAAGTATGTTATTTGGCAGGATGTCCTACACAAAAAGAGTTTGGATCCAGTACCTATCTAAGATGTGTGGACAAGCCTCAACAGCAAAAGCTCCTGGAAGTTTATCATAATGAAGCCTGTAGTGGGAATTTTTCCTCCTTCGTGACCGCCTTTGAGATTCTAAGAAATTTTTTTTACTGGCTCGGTATGTTTCGGGATGCATATGTTCATGTTAAGGGGTGTGAAAAGTGCCAACTTTTCTCTGGGAAACCACATTTAGTCGCTCTGCCTTTGAGGCTTGTAGTAATAGATGAACCTTTTAACTAGTGGGGTATTGATTTCATTGGGCTAGTAAATCCGCATTCAAGTGCTGGTCACATGTACATTCTGATAGCAACGGATTATTTTACCAAGTGGGTGGAGGCCATTCCCACTAAAAGGGCGAATTCAGAGGTTGTGTAATTTTCTCAAGGATTACATTCTGGTTCATTTTGGGGTCCCTCAAAAGATTATTGCCGATAATGCATCATACTTCTTCTCTGAAGAACACACTATGGTTTGTTATGAACATCAAATCTCTCTCTCGCATTCCTCTAATTACTTTCCACAAGGTAATAGATTAGCAGAGTCAAGCAACAAGAACCTGATAGCGATTATGAAGAAGTTGGCTGACAAAAATGCTTGAAATTGGCATAAGAAGGTATACAAAGCTTTGTGGGCAGACAGGATTACACCTAAAAGAGCCATTGGAATGGCACCTTTTGAGCTTGTATATGGGATCAGTGTGAAACTTTCTTTACCCATGGAATTGTCAGCAGCCAAGCTTAAGACAGTAGTGGAGGATTCATTTTTTCAGAATGCTCTAGAGAAGAGGGTTATGTATCTAATGAAGTTGGAGGAAGAAAGAGAGAAGTGGGTGGATAGAATTATGGAGTATCAGAATGGAGTGAAGAGGATTTTTGACATGAGAGCTCAACCAAGAGGTTTCCTTAAAGGCAATGAAGTATTGTTATGGGATAAAAGGAGAGAACCAAAGGGTACCTAGGGAAAATTTGACTTATTATGGAAAGGCCCATTCAAGATCTGCGAAGTGGTGGGACAAAATGCTTTTAGACTCAACTACTCCGATGGAACGGTTATGCCCTATACTTACAATGGGCAAGATCTCAAGCTCTACAAATTGTGAAACCTGTGACTAGGATTTCCTATATATAGTAGTTTAGGTGCTTTGTTTCATGTCTGTGGAGGTGTAGGTCTCCCTTCGTTCCTTTATCCATTTTTGATCATGCGAAACCACAGATTTAGAGTTCTTTGCATTTTTCTTCACAAAATACAATCCCCAGTCAGAGCCAATGTTACTACGTCATTTATCCTTCATGACAAGAGTAAATCACCCTATAAAATTTCACTTGGAGTCCTTGTTTTTCTTGCAATACCTCAGTTCAAGTCTTTTGTCTTTTCAAAAATTGTCTTTAAATAAAAAATGTCAAGTTTTGGTAATTGGTTGAACTCTCTGAACACATGGAACCATCTTGAACTGGGTTCATTTAGGTTTCATGAAGTTTTTCGGTGTCTTGGGGGTTTTTCACACTAACATTCTTTAAAGTGTTTTGCAGCGGCTCTTTATTGGTCTCGTTTAGTGACATGTTATGTTACCTCTCTTCAGGCGTTGAACTCTTTGAACCTAGTTTGAATGGTTAAAACATGTTTAATATGTTTAGCACAGTTCAAATGGTCAACGACACATGGCATAGTTAATCTTCTCACAAAAGTTTTCTCCTGGGTGCGATGTATGCCTTGAAGTACTTGAACCCCAATGAAGTTTGTTCAGAATGTTCTTTTGTATTCAAATTTGGTGGGTCCCGTGAGTTGAAGGATTTGATGGTGCATTTATTGTCGAGTATGAGGAAGGCGAACCATATCTTGGGTGATGACAATTGTTGGAGTTTTGAAAGCAAGTAATCATTATGGGAACTGGCGATTACTTCAAAAACACCACCATGCATTCAATGCATGCGTGCGATGTCCAATCCACAAGCTCAATACACTCAAATTGATGATTGGAATTATTGCACTTAACAGATCCGTATTATTGCTCTCGCTATAAGGTATGAGAAGATTTATTCTCTGAAAATTTGTTCCTCATCGTTGCGGTGTTATTTTTCTTTGATAGAAGTTTTGTTCCTGGTAGTCATCTGGTTTCTCTCAGTTGTGAAGGTGAGTCCATTTCTTGTTCTCTCTAGTATTTTTACCTGATTTTCTTCTCTCATAGTAAGATTTGTTGAAAGAAAATAAGGTTTTCCATTTATGAATTCTGAAGTCCATGTTGTACCTGTTCAGGAATATTTTTAGCCTTGCATGTACAGAGCCCATAGTCAGCAATACCGACCTAAAAGGGGAAAATCTTGAAGTTTTAAAAGAAAGAGTTTTTATGGGAATTAATTGTTCTTTTGGAGTGGAGGTTCTGAGTAGTGGTCTCATAGAGGCGGCAACCTTTCCCCCAACTATCCCTTGCCCGGAATTGGTTAGGGAATGTATTGCTAGGTATGACCCAGCCTCTGAAACCATTAGGAGAGACAATGGTGAAACTCTCCTTGCCATTAACCGATAAGTAATTGCTTGTGTTTTGAATGTAGATAGAACTGGGCATCAAAATAATGTAGCCAAATATTGGTTGAAGGTTCCTCAAAGGGGTGGTTCTAGATTGCCCAAGAATCCCAATAAGAATCATATGCTGCTTCACATTCACAACATCATGTTACTATTGCATTGAGTTAGAGGCTTTGCGGAAGCATGCAGTTTCGATGAATGGATTTATTGCTATGTGCAGCTGGTATTAGAAGGGAAGCGATACCTTGACTGGGCAGAGCTGATTACTGATTCAATGAGGGAGCAGCTGAGTATGGCTAAGCAGTTCAAACAGAATTTCTTCATGTCTTCGTATCTTATATACTGTTTGGCGTGCATTAAGGAGATAATTGGAATACCCAGACATCCCACTAAGGAGGAGGTCCCCGTGTATGATTTTTACCCTATGTTGCAGAGGGATAATGCCTTGGAGGACTTTCAGAGGGTACACAATGCCTTTCTAGGGGATTTGTGCTATGAGTTGAAGAGTATGAAAACCAAAATAATTTTTGATGATGCACAAGCATTGGTGAAAAGGTTTGGAAGCTTCTTTACCCAGTTTCCCTACTTCTGTTATATAAGGATAGGTGGTTTTGAGGAAGAGCCCTTTAAGCTTCCTCATTTCTATTCAGATTGTTTTTTATTAGCAGAAATATGTAGGCAACTGACTACTGTGATAAAAAGGCTCAACCCAGGGACAAATGGGAAGGTCATTTTCCCATTCAATTAGGTATGCTAACCTACAGTTCAATGTCGGATGCATTGAGCATTGGAGCAGACTTGAAGAACTTTAATTTTCCCATGTACCATGAAAGGAATGGTTTTGATAAGAAAGGTTTCTCCCAAAGTCTTGGTCTAATGCTGTGTCTCCCAATTCCACAATTAGAGGATTTCTGGGAGGATTGCAATGATGAACTCGAGGTGTTCAAAAGGGGGAAAATGAGGATGGTATTGGAGCAAGTTATTTCATTGCAAGTAAAGCTTGATATAGACGAACTTGAAGAAGATTATTTAGAATTGTTTGAACCTGGATACCTAGCTCAAGCAAAAACCAAAGTGTCCTATATCAATTGGGATGAAGAAGAAGAGGATGATATACAGTTGAGAACAAAAGGGGTTTTGGAGAGAACCGCATAATGGATTGAAATAAAGAAAGCAGTGAAATTAGGTGCCAAGTCTAACTCTGCGAGAAATAATGAGATTGCTCTATGTTCACCAAATCATTTTTCTAATAATGCTTCTATGCCTGTTCATGTAGGTAAGGATAAAAAGCCACCTCGGGTTAGGCACAAGTCTAATCCAGCTTTGGATTTCTCCACTCCTCGACATACCCAGTCACGAAGTGATGCTCAAAGAAGGATGGATCAAGCTAAGGATATAGAGATGAAGGATAAGATTCTTGAAGCTCAGATATTTGAGGTTGAATATTTGGACAGTGACATTGCTAATGCCTTGGATTCCCATGTGGTCACCGTAGCTATAACACCACCCTCTAAAATGACTGCAGGAACAACTAGTTCCATTGCAACTCCTAAGTGGCTGACTACTTCAGTGAACAAAAAATGGAGTTCCATTCCCATGACTATTCCAATTCAAGATATGGTCGTTAAGTACACAGAGAAGGGCCCCAAGCTAAAAAGGTTCAAAACAACTGCTTGACTGGATAGTGACAAAGGGACCGGAAAGTGGGTTGCCAAGATTGCCTCATACAAGCCCAAATAAGAAGACAAGGAAGTTAGCGTAGAAGATTTTGAGGTCACTAAGGTGGAGCTGGGAAACATGAGTAGAGACTCAGATAATCATTTCTTTTAGGTATTTGCAAAGAAAATGTTCACTAGGTCAGAGAAAGATGGGCGAGAAAAGAGAGAGCTTAAGCGACATATAAGCGTCCTTGCTCAATTCATTGACAGCATCGGTTGCTTTAGGTTATCTCCTTAATTCACACCAAATAGTATATAAGATACGAAGACATGAAGAAATTCTGTTTGAACTGCTTCAAGTAGTTCAAGGCGTACATCGCACCCAAGATAAAACTTTTGTGAGAAGATTAACTATGTCATGTGTCGCTGACCATTTGAATAGTGCTGAACATATTGAACATGTTTGAACAATTTGAACTAGGTTCAAAGAGTTCAACACCTGAAGAGAGGTAACATAACACATCACTGAACAAGACCAATAAAGAGCTGCTGCAAAACACTTTAAAGAATGTTAGTGTGAAAAACCCCCAAGACACCGAAAAACTTTGCAGAACCTAAATGAACCTAATGAACCCAATTCAAGATGGTTCCATGTGTTCATAGAGTTCAACCAATTACCAAAGCTCAACATTTTTTATTTAAAGACAATTTTTGAAAAGACTAAGGACTTGAACCGAGGTATTGCAAGAAAAATAGGGAGTCCAAGTGAAATTTTATAGGGTGATTTACTCTTTTCATTAAGGATAAATGACACAGTAACAACTCAATACTAAAAGCCTTTGACCTCTTACATTAACCCAATTTGATCTTCAAGTATCAACCAAATCTCCTGCCAGAATGATATTATATTATTCACACATTGCATTTCATCACCATGATCTACAATGAGATCTTACATCAATTTATACAAACCCTAAGACCTAAATGAATCAGGTCGGCCACCTAAAAGATATTACAATAAGATCACGACATATATCCACATTACAATGATATGCCATGTCGGCTTTAGTACAAAACAATATTAACCAATCCATAAATCATCGCGGTAACATATAGAGAACACGATACATGATACCGGTCCATAACCTAGATAGGTACCAGACCTAATCTGGGTCCACCACGCCAAAGCAATGTCTCAATCAGTTGAGGAATGAACAAAGATCATCTTTCGCATCTTGAATTCCATCTAGAATCTACACAATCACTACTTATGCATCCTGTCAAAGATTCTTAATAAAAGCTCTGCTGTTAAAACCTTAAACCTGTATTGGTATAGGCTTGCTCGAGTGTATGATAGCATCTGATCACCAAGTCAATACTAACTGACCATACATGCTCTAGAATTATGTAACACATCAAACCAAACATACTCCATTGATCCAAACATGTCGATAGTGTCCAATTGATAGTCCCTTCTGCCGATAACACTAGATCTTCTGCTCGTAACCAAAACCTGTTTTCCAGAAACCAATCATAACAGCTAGTTTTGACATCAATGATAAAACATCAATGCAACACATAATCAATTCCTTCATATTGTCATCAAAGTAGACATCTACAACACACATAACTAAAATATTTTGAGAAAAGTTGAGTACATTGTAAATTTTTAAATAGATTAGGTTTTGGAAAAGAATAGAAGACTTGAGGTGTCTGGAAGGTTTGTAAGTGATATTAGGGACTAGATATACACAACCTATTAGTAGAGCCAAGTGCTTTAGCATTTACAATTATTATTAGAGAGTGGTTTTTAAAAGATAACAATGTGGAGGTAGGTCCCATTATTTTGGGTTGTGTTATTTATTTATGCAAGTAGAATAAATAAGCCAAGTAGTTTTTTTTTGTATAGAACAAATTAGATTACAATATAACATTGGCAATTCAAATATAACTGCAAAAGGAAAGGAAAAATAAAGAGAAACTATTGTACATTGCATAGCATCAGTAACACAAATAGTAATGAACAAGTTACAAGAATAAATGCAACTATACATCAATTGGATCTACAAGGAAACTAGTTCCAACTAGAAACAAAATATAAACTAGCTAAACAAAACCTATACTTGAAAATTGAAGAACTTTTGTAGATGTCTAGAGCATCTAACATTGTCTTCATCTAGTTGCAAAAAATGGTATTTGATTTATTCTAGCCACTTGTTGTAGAGGTCTTACTTCTTTAGCTAAGAACCCAAAGAAGCAAGTTGTAAAATAATGTCATAGTTAAATTAAATCAATTCTCCTCTCTAGATTACAATATGGTTAGCAAAAATAGCTAAGAACCTACTTTTCTAGATATTCATCAAAATAGTTTGTCTCATTGAATCAAAAATAACATTTTTATAAAACCCAATACCCAAGATAGCTTCTTTATAACACAACACATGGTAAAAAATAGGAGGAAAATGCACAAAAAAAGTTGTCCACATATTGTTGGCCCAAAAAATACTCCAAAAGATATATTTTAAATATCTTTTCATAATGCTTGCAAAAGGGACATTTAGCTAGGGAAATCTTTAAAAACTTTAATATATCCCCAATGGGAAGTTTAATGTGTAGAATTTTCCATGTCGAAATTTGAGCATTGGCTTCTACTTTAGACTTCCATATTTGAGCACTTAAATTCGGAAACTTAGATTTCACGTTGGAAGGGAAGCATACAAAAACATATAAAAGTAAAGGAATTATTATATTTTATAATATTTGAGTAGTTTCTAAATCTCTTTACATCTTGAATCTACATTAAAGGAGCTTTCCCAAAAAAGTTTAAATATTCTTATATTAAGAAATGTTGAAGGATGAATGAAGGATCCATTTTATATTAATTAATTAAATAAATAATTTATTTTTATAGTGAAATATATATATTTATGTTATTTTCTATTCAATTTTTTATTATTTTGAGGAAATAATTTGATATATAGATATATTAACTTCATTGTGAACATGCTCCCATCGTGGTATTATTTCACTCAGATCTAATCCTCGAGATTAATCCTTATACAATGTCAACATGTACTATTTTAATTAAGAGGTTATTAGCACTTTAATATTCCTTATTTTTAATCCCAAGATATAAGAGATTTAAATAAATATCAAATTAGCCCGTTCATCAAACATATCACTAAGAAAAATTATATTTTTTTCTCATTTTCAGCTCTTTTTATGCAAATATCTACAATATTATGATATATTTTGGCTCTGTTGATGAGTTTGAGTTTGAATTTGATTCTTGGTAAATTTGGCAAAATGAATATGATTGAATTTTTGAATCTCGATTAAAAGAGGTGAATAAAGAAATTTAATACAAATAAACTACATAAATATTAAAATATTTACCCTCCTAATAAAAAATATGTCCAACCATAAGCATAAAGTGCATCACAATGATTCCCATAATCTAGATATGTAAATATTTCTCCTCCATAGACATTATTGTCCACCTTTTACAATCATAGACATTGTACTCATTACCCATAATTTTATTGTCCACCTTTTACAATCATAGACATTGTACTCATTACCCATAATTTCTTTAGTGTGTATTAGAGTAAGGGAAAATAACCTATTGCATATAGATTTAGCCTAATCAAATAAATTAAATAATTAAATAAATAATTAGGAGAGATTTAGGAAGCAAAGATTGATAATAGATAACACAACTGATATATAAATAAATGCCAAAATCAAAATGTACTTAGTTAGAAATTAGATGAAAGAATGTATTGTTGGAGATGAATAGAACTAATTTACGAAGTTGCTAAAAAGTAAAAAAAAATTGTCTCAAGTCTATAAACTTGATCTTTCATGAATTATATCGCCATGAATTTTGCTTTGAATCTTTCCATAATTCATAATTACACGCTCATGGCGTGCAGAAGGAGAAACCTTATCTCATCAGTAAGATATAAAACTGACTTTTGTTCCCGCTGTGCTTTTCAGTCCTATTTCATTAAATTGAAACGGTAATGTTGCAGGTGATCTTTCATTTTCGTTTGGCTTCCTACTAAAGTAAAACGTAGATGGTCTTTCATTTTGATTTGGGCACCTGTTGCAGGTGATCCTTCATTTCCATTCCACTGAATCTTCAACAGTCTGAGCAATTGACAAATTCATAGAAAATTAAATTTCCATTTCATTTTCATTATTGAAGCTTCCAGGAAACTCTGAGCAATTGACAAATTCTGTGAAGAAAAGAGTCTAGTGTAACAATAGACAAATCTAGAGGAAGAAAGAACAATGAGCATCTCTAAAAAGAGAAGATGTATAGCAGCTCTAGAAAGTTTTTTTATGTGTTTTGTTTGGATTTTATACATTCAGCTGGTATCAAAGCCTAAGCTTATAGGGTCAATTTGTTATTGAATATTTGTTTTTGTTTCAAACATGACTGAAGAAGACAACAAGAGTTGGCAATATCCATCATTGTTTAATGGGTAAAACTATTATGTTTTTGCAAAGAAGATGATGACAATAATGGTAGAAAATGTTTTGGTTACTACCACAATAGTGTGTCCCACTTCTAACATCTAAAAAATCACATTTACTATTTCATCGGGCAATAATGTTATGTCCAAGAAGAAACGTTTCAAATGGTTGCTTCTTTTACAAAGGTTGGCCACTAAAAATAATGATCAAGGTACAAATGTGTGTCATAGTTGAAGCATTTTTTATTCAATTGCACATATCTTTTTTGATTGTATTGTAGCTAAAGAAGTTTGGAAGATATTTGGTGTTAATCTTATACATAATATGTTCATTCATGATATTATTTATGAATTCTTAAATGGGATAGAAAAGGACTATAATCTTTTTTGGTTTCTTTTATCTTGTGAGATCTTATGGCATATTTGGACTCTTGGAAATGAGGAAAATATCAAGGTAAAGGCAGGTTGCTAACCGAGTCTTTGAGAAGACTCATATATTTTTAGTGTTAATTTGTGGGTCACCATTGTCATGAAGTTGGCCACAAAGTAGTTTGAGAGATTTGTACAAGATGAAACCATGACTATATATCTCGGATTTCTCACATGGGTGGGTACACATGGTCACAGTATAGTTAGAGGATTTTGTTCATTAGGGCACTCAAGACTTTCATGCAAGAACTCAATGAAAGAAGTTAAATATATAGAAATCAACAAGAGACCTTGGTAGGGAAGACTTTAGAGAGACCTATTGGATCCCCTCAGTAGAAGATATGGAAAATTGGAACAAGACCATCAAATGGATGGAAGGAATACTAAGCTAGACAACATGGATAGAGGACCATCTGAACCACTAAACTAGATACTATTCATTAGAGAATATTTTCACATAGTCCTTTTTGTATAGGGAATCAAATGTTGTAAACCTTTTGTACAGATTTTATATAGATGTAAATTATTGTATAGTCCTCTTGAATGTAATTTTGTAGTATGAGTATAGACTCTTAGAAGACTTTCAAATACTTTTCTTGGTGTAGGCCTCGAACTATGATGTTTATTGTTCTTCTTCTATACTTAATATACAAAAATATAAATAAATCATAAGACGTTGACATTGAAGCAGTCAAATCTTAGACCATTTCTAATTACATATACAATATGATATTTCTCTTTTAGATCAAAATAACTTATATTAATATTTCTAATTAGAAATCCCAAACCTAGAGCTCAACATCTTGGACATACAAACAAACATATATTAATTGTATTTTAAAATAAAATATATACATGCTTTTTTTATTTTATTGAATAAAGCTAATACAAAATAAAAGAATAATATTCCACCAAAGAAGTATACAATAAAAGAGTACCTAAACAACAGTAACAAAAATCACTTTTAGTTTGCATTTTTTTCATTAACCTATTAAAAAATAAGAACATTTTAATTTTTTTAGAGTTTGACTTTGTATATTAACTTGACTTAATCTATAAAACCAAACCCTAGATACTAGAATCATAATTTAATGTATGAAAATATAAATTTTGATTTAATGAAAAATAAATAAAAAATCCTAAACTTATGAAATCCACATTGAAATATATTTAGATTAACCAATAAAGAAAGATTTTGAGTGAACGAACACCTTTCAATAAAATATGTTCTTAACCAAAAAAGAGAAAAAGCAAAAAAAAAAAAAAAGAAAGAAAGAAAGAAAGAAAGAAAGAAAGAAAGAAGAGTGCAAAGTGACAGGTAGAATAAAATTATGTGAAAACAGTTCCCAAATCAAAATAAATCAATAGAGAGATGCAGGTATCGAGAAATGTCGGTGAATTCACGGACTTGAATTATGAGCCATTATCACCCTTTCACATCTCTTTCTTTCTTGTTGGAAGTAAAACATGGAAAAGTTGTCAAATTGAATTCGCTTTACTCAAAAGGCAGTATAAAAAGCTTTGCTGGTAAAAGCACCTAATTTTCTATGTTTACTTCGTAAGATATTTATCCTCTTTCGTAAGTGAAATGAAAAATAAAATGTTGAAAAGCTAGTCAGATATCTATAAATTATAAACTAATAGCATTCATAGCATTTGCTTTTCATACAAGCCATCAAATTAGTCTGCTTTTCTCACCAAATCCTTCACTGCTATTTTTCTATATATCCCCTGTGTTTTGATGAGAAAAATACTTTCATTAGAATTTCAATTTTCTTGTAAGGTAACCCAAAAATGGGTGACTCTGGCTTCATCACTGGATTTGTTGGTTATGTTGGTTATGTCGTTCAGTTGCCTTGGGATCAAATAATCCACCACATCAACATTACCATCCGATGCAAGAAAGAGTTGGATGCTCTCACAGTTCTGCTTCCCAAAATTCATGCAATGAATGTGGAAATGCAGGAGTATCGAAAAGCTTTCAACTCTGGCAAAATGAGTACATCACCTCACCATCCTTTGCCCTCCACAGACAACAGCTATTTCAACAAATTGAATGCCCTTCTAGAGGAAGCATCTAATTTGGCCCAGCACTGCACTATACACTCATACTTGTTGAAATGTGGCGACTGATCAGCAAAGTAATGTACACTCATACTTGTTGAAATTTTTTTTTGGGTATTTTTTTTGTTGATGAAAACCGACATTGTAATAAAACCCTGAAAAGGTCAACTTTGTTTTTTCCAAAAAACACATGTTATAAGTGGCTGGGATGCTTAAGGCATGGTAAGGTTGATGTACTATTTTTGCTAGATAATAAAAAAGATTGGATGGCTGTGTATGGTGGACGTAACCCATTCTGGGTGAACCACGTTAAATCTCTGTGTTATCTGTGTCCTATTTTATTTCTTTATCTTTTGTATTTAAATCTGCATATAATTGTTAGTTCATATTTGCTTTGAACCTCCTTGAAACCCTAACAATACTTTCATCTCTTTTCTCGTTACAGAATGATCAGAAAGATCAGGCACATCATTGACAATATAGAAAAGCATATAGCCTTCACGCCTTTTGTTGCTTTTCTGCACCAACTGCAGCAACATGTCGCCAATCGGCAAGTGCTTGAGTAGATTAAAGAGATATTGGATTATCTTGCAAAAAATTTGCAAAGAATAACAATAGCACATAACACACAGATTTATATGGAAAAATCTGGTGAAAATATACCAGTAAAAAAACTACGCACAAATTTTGTCTTTCGTATTGATTCTTATGAATTACAGAGTTACAACAATCTCAAAACTGATTATCAAAACATGACTTCGAGTATCCTAAAACAACCGAGTTGCAGAGTCCTACTTGAATACAACTTACTAAATTACTATTTATAGAAATTTTATTAACTCAACTACTGATAGCTAAGATAGTCATGATGACTCAACCACTGCTAGTTGAGATAGCCATGATGATTCCATGATGACGCAACCACTGCTAGCTAACATAGCCATGATGACTCAATCACTGATGGCTAAGAGTCCAATTTGGACTTCACATTCCAACATTCTCCCACTTGAAGTCAAATTTCAAACTCTGAATAATTCATCTACTAAAAGACCATTGCCAATGCTGCCTATCAACACATAATTTGCAGACCAAGAGAAGTTCTGCACCATATGGACTTCTCTCTACTAATAGGTTTTGTCATAATATCTGCAAGGTTTACATCAGTGTGAATCTTGGTGAAAGAGATTTGTCCTCCTTCCACCAATTCATGAACAAAGTGATATTGAATATCAATATTCTTTGTTCTGGAATGGTAAGTTGAGTTTTGTGCTAAGTGTAAAACATTTTGACTATCACAATGCAGTACCATGTTATCTTGCTTCACTTGCAATTCACCCAAAAGTCTATGAAGCCAAATCACCTCCTTGCTAGCCTGTGTTGTTGCCATATATTTTGCCTCAGTAGTAGACAATGCCACCATTGCCTACAACTTCATCACCCAACTAACACCACCTTTAGCTAAAGAGAAAATATAACCTGTTGTAGAATTTCTCTTATCTCTATCTCCACCAAAATTTACATCCACATACCCATTAACTTGAAGACTACTCCCATTGTAACAAATAGTAGAATCTAAAGTGCCTCTCAAATATATGAGAATCCACTACACAGTTGTCGAATGATCAATGCCAGGATTCACCATGTACCTACTGACAACTCCCACTTCTTGTGTAATCTCTGGTTTGGTGCACACCATGGAAAACATAAGGCTTCCTACTACTAATGAGTATGGTACATGAGACATCTGCATCTTCTCTTCTTTTGTGCTAGGGCACTATACATAAGATAATTTAATATGAATAGGAAATGGAGTACTAACTAGTTGTGCTTTCTGCATATTGAAGTGTTGCAGAACCTTCTCCACATAAGTTTTTTGTGACAACCATAATTTCTTATTGTTTCTGTCTCTATGTATCCTCATTCCAAGAATTTGATTTGCACTACCTAAGTCCTTCATCTCAAATTCCCTAGGAAGTTGAGTTTTCAAATGGAGGATTTTATATATGTTGGAACCTGCTAACAACATATCATCAACATAGAGTAGTAGAATAATAAAACTACCATCATCATACCTTTCAAAATAGGTACAATGATTAGCCTCACATGTACTAAAACCCAAAATCAACATGAAGGAATCAAACCGCTTGTACCAACACCTTGGCGCCCGTTTCAAACCATATAGTGATTTTCTCAGCCTACGAACAAGATTCACTTTGCCTCTTTCCTCAAAACCTTCTGGCTGCTACATATAAATCTCCTTGGAGAGATCACCATGCAGGAAGGCTGTTTGTACATCTAACTGTTCTAACTCCAAATCAAGACTACCAAGAAGAGCTAAAACAACTCTAACAATACTTAAATGTACAACAAGTGAATTTTTTTATCAAAATCAATACCAGATTTGTATGCATACCCGTTGGCCACCAGCTGAGCTTTATATATCTCCAAATTATCATTTAAATCCCTCTTCAACTTGAAGACCCACTTTTTCCCAATAGCTTTTCTCCCCTTAGGAAATGGCACACGATCCCATGTTTTGTTATTATGTAGAGATTCCATCTCCTCTTCCATAGAAACTCTCCATTTGCTTGCACATTGAACTTTACAAACCTCTTGATATGATCTAGGTTCACCAAAATCAGTAAGTAATGCATAAGAAAAATTATAAGAGAATACCTTACAGGTGGTTTGATTACTCTACTGGATCTTCTTAAAAATGATTCACCCTGTGGCTCAACTGGTTGTTCTTCTAGTTGATCTTCATCTAGTTACTTTGCATATAGGTGTTCTTTATCAAGCACAACAAGATGATCATCATGTTTTCCCACCTCTACTGTAATAAAGTCCATACCTTGATGTTCTTTACCTCTTTGCATTGATTTTTCATTAAAATACACATCTTGACTAACAATAATCTTGTGGGCAGCAGTATCCCACAATATATACCCCTTTGTACCTTCTGCATGGCCAAGAAAAATACATTTTGTGGACTTCTTGTCTAGCTTATTTATATTCTCTTTAGGAATATGTACATAAGCAATACAACCAAAAATATAGACGAATGAGTAATCAACTGATTTAGCTTTCCATATTTCATCTATAATTGTATTATCAAGAGCAGTAGTGGGATATATGTTGATTAAGAAACAAGTTGTATTTATAGCCTCACCCCAAAATTTCTGCTCCAAACCAGCAATACTAAACATGCATCTCTCTCGCTCCATGATTGTATGGTTCATGCGCTTAGCAACACCATTTTGATGTGGTGTCATAGCAACCATCAACTTCCTTGCAATTCCATGCTCACTGCATAACTGATTAAGTTTGTTGAACAAAACTCACCTTTGTTATCAGTTCTAAGACATTTTATTGTCTTACCTTTCTAATTCTCTACCTCTAAACCTCTTAAAACAAGAAAACACTTCAAATTTCTTCTTAAGAAGATAAATCCACACCTTAGGGGAACAATCATCTATAAATGAAACAAAATATGATCTAATACATCTTACGAGAGCTTCCCAAGTATCTAAATGAATTAGATCTAATACATCATTTTCTTCTAGTAGTACTTCTAGAAACACTTAGTCTATTCTATTTTATAAACAAAAAATGTTCACAAAAACTTAAATCTCTAGATTTTGCACCTGGGAGAAGATTTCTATCTAGCAGAACCTTGAGACCTCGTTCACTCATATGGCCTGCCCTTTGATGTCAGGTTGATAATGAGTCCATCTATACATCAGGTACCACAACAACCTCTCCAATGTTAGTTTTTCCAACCAATCTATAGAGATTGCCAACCTCCCTCTTCCCTTTTAGCACAACCAAAACTCCCTTTTTTACCTTGAGACAACTATTCTCACCATTGAATCAATAACATTGTTCATCAAACACTCCAAGTGAAATTATTTTTCTCTCTAAACCAACTACATGCATAACATGTTGAATAGCTCTAACTACTCCATCAAACATCTTGATTCTTACCTCTCCTTCACCAACAACTTCACATGGGTTGTAATTTCCCATGTAGACGATACCACCATCATAAGACCAATAAGTAGAAAACCAGTCTCTATGTGGTGTCATATGAAAGGAAGCACCAGAATCAAGAATCCAAATATGAAGTAAAGAACTTCTCAAATTAGCAGTTAATACATCTCCATCTTCTAGTGGTGTCTGAACTTCAGCAATGTTTGCCTTAGTTGCTGGTGTACTAGGATTCTCCATAGTTTCTTTTGGTAGCCTACAATCCTTCTTGACATGTCCATTCTTGCCACAGTTCTAGCATTTCACCCTTTTCTACCCCTTTGATTTGGACCTGATTTGTCCATGCTCAATATTTGCTCTTTCCTGAGTTCTTCCTCTTGCAACAAGGGCTTCATTAGAAGAAGATCCTTGAGATGTATTCCGTCTTGAATCTTCAAAGATTAAAGCAACCACCACATCCTCAAAGACCAACTTTCCACTCGATCCAGAATTACTAAGAGCCATAACCAACTGATCCCAACTATCTAGCAAGGAGCAAAGTAATATTGCCGCCTTATCTTCTTCATCAATTTTCACACCCACCGAAGGCTACTTTCTTGTCAATGCGTTGAAATCATTCAGATGATCTGTGACAAATGAATTGTCATGCATCCTCAAATTATACAACTATCTCCTTAGAAGAATTTTGTTTCCTAATGACTTCATCTCATATAGCTTTGCAAGCTTATTCCACAAGTCATGAGCAGATTTCTCCTCTGCAACATTGAACAAAACTAAATCTGCTAGAGATAACTCGATTGTTTCTCCAGCCAGGCTATCCATGGTATTCTAATCTCCCGTGGTCATATTTGTTAGTTTTGATGATACTATTTTAAGAGCTCTATCACATCCATCCTTCACCAACAAATCTTGAATCTTAAGCTTCCATAGAGAAAAATTTGAACCATCAAACTTATGTACCTCAAGTCTGGTAACACTATTTCCAGCCATTGCTCACTTCTAAAAACAAACAACTTCTACAAAAATAACCTATGCTCTGATAGCAATTGTGATAGAAATAACAAGTGGAAAAAATTTGCAAAGAAGAACAATAACACATAACACACGGATTTATGTGGAAAAACCTAGTGAAAATATACCACTAAAAAAACCATAGGCAAATTTTGTCTTTTGTATTGATTCTCAGGAATTACAGAGTTACAACAATCTCAAAACTGTATATCAAAGCATTACTTCAAGCAACCTAAAACAACCGAGTTGTAGAGTTCGACTTGAACAAAACTTACTAAATATAGTAAGTATGACTCCCACAACTGCATGTACAACACATGTAAAAATTATTATTTATAGAAAGTTTTGTTATTACTAGTGGGTACTCCTTGATGACGTGACCACTACTAGCTAAGACAACCATGATGACTCAACCACTGCTAGGTAAGAGTCCAATTTGGACTTCACATTCCAACATATCTTAACCTGCATACTTCAGCACTGGTCGACACATCTGAGCATCTTTTTCCATCAATTTATTCGACTATTTCCAACAATAAGTATATTGAGGAGGCACTCATTGTGGGATAAGATTCTGAATCAAATAGACTTTTGGAGCTAATCAATTCACAATAGCACAAAAAAGTGTCTCGTTCTAGCCTATTTGGGAAGGGTGGGGTCGGTAAGACTCTACTGCTCAAACGAGTCTTCAGTAGTGACCAAGTACAAAGTCTCTTTTGCAAGGAGTTGATGGTTTGGCTTACTGTTTCAATGAATCCAACTTTCAATACTCTTCGAAATAATCTTGTGAAACAAATAATTGTTCAAGTAAATGAAAGATTGGACAGTAGAGAGGAAGACCATGAGAAAACTTGGTTGAATGAATGCATGAGAAAGCACAAATTTTCCCTATTTTTAGATGATATTTGGGAAACAAGTGCAACCTCATTGTTAGAGGAGATATGTGTGCCTCACTCTCAACACCACAAGTCTATCATCATCATTGTCACTTCCATAACTAGCAATGTGCTCTCACAGTTGGGTGTTCAACCTTCATCACTCATCAAAATACATGATTTGACTGAGGATTACGCTTGGATATTGTTTTCTTTTTATTCTTTTCAACACAACGATGTAATTTTTCTTGTGAGCATTGACCAATAAATAGCGACGAGTATCTGCAAGGAATGTGGTTGCCTTCCATTAGCCCTCAAAGTACTTGGGAAGGCAATGATAAGTGTCACTTTGTCAAATGAATAGGAATTGGCACTCAAGAAGTTGCAAAATGATGTTACATGCTCTCTTTATGGCAGGTTGAGGCTAAGCTACGATGCTTTAGATGACGTGGCTAGCTATGCCATTTCCTTGCAGTTGTGCTTCCTCTTCTTTGCTGCTTTCTCAAAAGGGCATGCCATCTATTCTAATGATGCCATTGACTACTATATTGGAGAAGGGTTGTTGGCCGGGAGGGATCCTCTTTAAATCATAGACACATATGTCATTTTTTTAGCATATCGATGCCTTATTGAACCAATCAAAAAGGATATGACGGAAAGGTAATCTGCTTCAGGGTACTTGATTTTTTGCATGACTTAGCACAACAAATTTCTAAGAAGAAAGAAAAATACTTTTTCCAGGCAAACAAAGGCTTTCAAAAGTTTCCTATGGTCGATTGTGCAAGACATATTTGAATTTCATTAGAAGACAACAATTTGACTAGGGTTCCTAAAGAATTAAAGGTAAAACATAGGGGAGCTAATGCAAATAACTAACTGAGACACAAAATTAAGTGAACATTATAGAGCTTCAGCTCTTTCTATTTGTCCTACAATAGAAATAAAAGATTAATAGATGCATGATCATTCAAATCAATTAAGTAGACTCATACAATATTTCTGCCATACCACAAATAAATTAGATGAACAACTCTTACAATTAAAATTGAGCACACAGAAAGTGGAGCTTCTGTTGTCACAAAGAAAATAGATTGAGAATGTACTCAAACATAAGACAAGTTGCTTCTCTTACATATAAAACAAAACTTCTGTTTGTTTCTTTTGTGTGTTGTCTACGCTACCCAAGCATCTATATTTATAATGCCATTTCTCATACAAATATTGATGAGTTTCTCTATTATTGAGAATTATTGAGAAGAACTATGTAGGAGCTACTGTCTACATAATAAATCATATTTGTAATGAGTCAGGATAAGGTTTATAGATAGAGATAAGTTTTATAAATGAGAATTTTGAAATTCTCAATCTTGAAGTTGCTGCTCCTTGAATGTCAGTCATAGGTTCGTTGGGGGTTGGGATTACGCATTCCAAAACTCCCCCTTAATCACAACCATCACCACTTAGGATACCCAAAAAATCTCGTAGATATTCAAAACTTTATTTTCCTAATGGCTTAGTGAAAATATTTGAATAATTTTTTTTCAGACCTACAATATTCCAAATACATTTCTCCATTGTTAATTACCTCCCTGATGAAATGGTATCTTGTGTCTATGTGCTTTCTTATCTTATGAAATACAAGATTCTTGGATAGTGCAATCACTGAATTGTTGTCACAAAAGACCTGTGTTGCTTCTTCCTATTTATGCTTCAGATCTGAGAATATTATTTTCATCCAAATTGTCTGACATGCTGCTACATACTTTGCCTTTGCTGTTGAAAGAGTTACAATGGGTTGCTTCTTGGATTCCCAAGATGCTGCACCTATTCCAAAATAAAATACATATTTCTCAAAATAAACTGAGACACCATTACATTTTACAATTGCTTGAGTTGCTGCTTATACAACATTACATTCTCCTTACAGATCTACAGCGTGAGAATCTTGGATGAGTAAGTTCCAGTATACAATGGTGACCAATATATAGAAAACCCAACAACTACAAACGTGTGGTCACATGGGTTTCTGTCAAATCATAAATATGGTTCCCAATTCAAGGTCTGGAAAACCTATCATATTAATGAGAATACAAGATAAGATTCGGAAAGCAGAATAGGAGATAAGGTTTATAAATATCTTCATAATGTCATAGGTTGTCTTATGTCAGGCAACATGTGAATGCTTGATGGTAGTTGTGATTATATCTTCCAACACTCCCCCTTAATCACAACTACTATCATACATCTTCTTGTTTGTTAAATCTTCCTCCGACTGCTACTATAGTAATACAAACCATTGATTTCTCCTTTGAGAATGGATGCATCTTCTCTTCAACGATCTTCTCTTTATCTCTAGTTATCTTCAACCTTTTCTCTTTTCAAAATACAAGTTCTATTAAACTGGGCTATAGTGTGCTGCTCGATTTTACTCACTTTCCCTCATCATAATCACCTTGGGATTTTGTGGCTTATCCCTACCCAATACAATTTTTCAATGGTTCCTATAAACTCTACACTCTAGTGGTTTTGGCTAACCCCGAACCTCACATATAAGTGGTTTCAGATGACCACAAACTTTACATACAAGTGGTTTAGATGACCACAAATTTGCATATAAGTGGTTTCAACTTACCACAAACCTTTCATACAAGTTGCTTCTGCTGGCCACAAACTTAAAAAATGGTTTTGGATTACCATAAACCTCACAAACAAGTGGTTTCTACTGGCCACGAACTCCATGATGGGGAAATTGATTTATAATGCACACACTTTTTGATTCATTACTCTAGGCTCTGTTCATTGAATTTTATGCTCCTCCTTTAGTACCTGCACTGATTATTGAGTCCATATAAAAATGATCCATCTACCAAGACATATGGGTAACCAACCGTTGTTCTTGCTAGTTCTATAAAAATCATTTTCAGATACATGGATCATCAATATGTTAAACTAAAACACTAGGGTGTCCACCTCTATATGAATTTCTTCCTCTACCTCTAAAGTTAGATCTCCCTTTGCTTCTAGCATAACTAATTGAAACTTGTGACTTAAAAGCATGCTCCAAAGAAGAGTTAGAAGAACTACTGATCCTATGCTCATGACAAATTAAAGAGGCATGGAGTTCATCTACAGAAAACTGAGAAAGATTTTTGGTTTCTTTAATAGCCACAACAATAGATTCAAACTTTGTACCTAGGCTCCTTAAAATATTTTCAACTATTCTTCTATCTTCAAGGATCTCCCCATTAGATGGAATTTGATTAACTAGTCCAATAACTTGAGTAAAAAATGAATCTACAGACTCAGGTTCCATCATACACATTGTTTCAAAATCTCTTATCCATACCTTGATATGCAGTTTGAAGGATGTCCCATGCTTGCTTTGATTTTCTTGCTGCTGCAACTCTTGGAAAGATACTTTCATGTACAACTTGAAGAATGTAGAAAAGAGCCTTAGAATGTCTTTTTCTATTATCCTTCAATTCCGTGCTTGAGGTAGTGCTTCAAACGCTACTACATCTATAGGTTTAGCAAATCCATTTTGTACAAGATCCCATATATCTTGAGAGAAAAACAAAGTCCTCATTGAAATTGAACAATACTCATAATTCTTTCCATTAAACTGGGGAATCTGGGGATTTGTAAAACTTCTGCTAGAAGAAGATTCCATTGACTTGGCTCTGATACCAAATGAAGGTAAAACACAGGGGAGCTAATGCAAATAACTAACTGACACACAACCTTAAGTGAACATTATAGAGCTTCAACTCTTTCTCTTTTCCATACAATAGAAATAAAAGCTTAATACATACATGATCATTCAAATCAGGTAAATAGACTCATACAATATTTCTGCCATGTCACAAATAAATTTGATGAACAACTAATATTCAGTAGACAGAGAACCCTTGCTCTTACAATTAAAACTGAACTCGAAGAAAATAGAGCTTCTGCTCTCACAAAGAAAATAAACTGAGAATCTACTAAGACATAAGACGAGCTGCTGCTCTTACATGTAAAAAAAACACTTTTGTTTGTTTCTTCTGTGTGTTGTGTACGCTACCCAAGAATCCATATTTATAATGTCATTTCTCATACAAATGTTGATGAGTTGCTCTATTATTGAGCATTATTCAGAAGGTCTACGTAGGAGCTACTGTCAACATAATAAATCACATCTGCAGTGAGTCGGGATAAAGTTTGCAGATAGAGATAAGGTTTAGAAATCAGAATTTTGAAATTCTCAATCTTGAAGCTTCCGCTTCTTAAATGTCTACAATGATGGCAGTTATAGGTTCATTGGGGGGTTGGGATTACACATTCCAACAAGAATTCCGAGCTCCTTATATCCACTCCCTGCTACTCTCTTGTAATCCTTCTTTGACGGAAATTCAAAAAGAAGTGATTGGGAGTATGACCGCTCTCAGGGTCCTGGATTTTACACGGAATGCCCTCCAGTCGTTGCCAAAAAACATGGGATGTTTGAAGTGTTCATTTTACCTCAGTTAATCCTTTGTGCCACTGAAGAGATTGCTCAACTTTGTCACTGCTGTTAAAAACCTGCAAATATTAGATCATTATCGATCTGATATTACACAACTGCCCTCCGACATTTCTAATTTGACTTCTCTAAAACTGTTGGACGTTAGTTTCTGCAAACATCTACAGTACATGCCTTATGGGATGTCACTCCTTACGTCTTTGGAGTACCTGGATGCATTTGCTTCATCAAATATACAGTGGAACAAGTGCATAGGGGATCGGCTTCCAATTAGCGATTTGGGCACCCTAAACAAACTAAAAAAGTTGGGGCTTCATAATAATGGTGATATAATTCAGAAACGAATGTTGGGAACCATGAAGCAGGTGGAATATCTATGTATGCATCTGATGGGTATGGAAATCCTACCACAAGACATAATTTCCATGTCAAAATTGAGAACTTTTTTATTAACATGTCCTTAGTTACTCTAGATAGAAAATTCATTTTGTGAATTTCAAAATCTGGGCTATCTTAGTTTGTTCGGTTGTGGCATGTTGAAACAACTACCTAACTTGCACAATCTTCCAAGTCTAAAGCACTTGCATATAGTTGAGTGTTCCAACATTGAGAAGTTTCCAGAAGAATTTGGCAAGAAGGGAGGATTTCCTAAGTTGGAGGTATTTTCAGTGGTGAATTTGAGGAAGATGGAGCAACTACCAACATTGGAAGAAGGAGCTCTACCTTCACGTAAAACATTGACAATAATGCAGTGTGAGGCATTGCAGAGGCTACCACAGTGTTATTGGAATTTGAAGAGTGTAGAGAGTGTATTGTTGTTCAAAGGTTCTACTTGCGATGACAAAGGAAGAAAACTTTATCAAGACAAAGATAACATTATCTACGATATAAACTTATAAATCGGAAGAGCGCTACCATGATATTCTTCAGCAGGGTGAACATTTTTATTATGGTGATTTTTGGTGCAGTGAGATGTTTCATCTTTTTTCTGGTATTAATCGATTTTATTTGTTCTAAATTATTTCATTCAAAATAGTGGTATATAAATAATTTTAATATTATGTTTAATAAAAGTTATAGATTATTTTAAAATAATATATGTAATTGAAAAATAAAAAATTTCTACTTAATGTTTTTATTCTTGTGCTTTATATAACTTTATATATTATAAATTTATCATTGTGATTTGACATTTTTTTGTTATACATTATGTTAAGATTCATTCACTTCAATGTGTCTTGTTTATTTAAACAAGAATAGCGTCAAGTTCCTGCACAAAGTTGAAGATCAAAGTTTAATGTTTTTGCTTATGGTGAAAGAACTGATTTTTATTGATTTTTAACTTAGCACCAAAGGATAGTTGGTCCATTGACAACACACAAACATGCAGTTTAAATGCATGGTAATTATCCTTAGTCGTACATCTAGTAATTTTGACATCCGACTGGCAGTTTTGGAGTTACATAAGGAAGCTGAACAGTCCCCCATGAGGCACAAATTGAAAATTTAAAATGATCATAAGAAGTACATACAATGTCATCTTGAAATTTAAGTAATCCTCTCCTTAGCTAAGAGAGGTAACTACTAAGTGTTGGTCTTAGCTATGTGTCTGCGTGCTCTTGGGGAAAAGATGATGTGAATTTTGGAACATGGCAATACCGACCAAAGGTATCACTGTCTATATCTATAAACATTTGTTTTCTGTTGGAAACCAGAATATGAACCTAAATACAAATCCTTTATACTGAGAAATCAAGAACCATGAGCCAGATATCCTTCACTTGTCCACCTTACTAATGGATGACTTACGCTCATCACAAGGCAATATAATCTTCTTCTGGCATAAATGAGACAATCTACCATTGCTCTCAGGACCTCCATTTTTTTCTTGTGCATTTGGTGACAATGACAAAATCAACAGAGGACTATTCAGTAAGAAAGAGATTTTCACAGTCTATTCCTAGTATCTATAGAAAATATTTCAGGAATCTTTGTGTATATTGAAACTCATTCTCAACATCTCAGATTGTTGGTGAAATTTATTAGAGGTAATTAATAAATGAACAGCCAGTCTTTAGGCTTGTCCCTATAGGGAGCCCAATTTTGAGTTTGTTGTGCATCAATACTATCTTTCCCCTGATGATGGTTTCAAATATTCAGACCCAAAACACCGAGGACGAATTTCACTTTCAATATATAAAGGGGTTACAAAAAAAAGTTTATATTCTTGTAGAAAATCATCTCTTCTAAATTGTATTCCTGGAAGATCAAATCTCTTACTAGTAAGCACCTATCAATGATAAATATCAGTGACACCAAGATCAGGTCCCACTGACTATAAATTTATTATTTTCCAAGGACCAAAAAGAACTTTAAAATCATATCAACCTATACAGATCACAAAATATGAGGTGATATCATGAGACGGTCAATGCAGCTTACAGAGGAGGTCCGAGGACATTTCTAAAGAAATATAGAATAGTTGCTACATCTCTCTATTTCATGAAATGGTAATTAATATTATAAGATTGTTGGGAAAAAATGAATCTTACTACTGAAACTTTCAAATTTGGTATATCATTATCTTCATTTAAAAATTGCACAACGTTTTTTAATTGTAACAAAACCTGCAAGAATGAATCTAATCTGAATATGAAACCAGCAAGCATCTTCCACTTCTTCTAGTACTTTCTCAATGTCGAATTTTCTCCCTAAAAGACTGAAATAATAAGTATTCCCAACAAACTTTGACCATCAAATGTCAAGAACACGAAGCAAATAATTCAGTTAATTGTTCATCAGGGTTAATGTGAAAGTGAACTAACATTACTTCAGACAAAATTTATCAATGGAGGGACCATTTTAGTTGAGGTCTTTGACAAGGTGTGAATTAAACAGATTATAAGCAAATATGTTCTCAATAAAATATTTAAGTATACATATTAAGAGATAAGAGGTAATCCTTCTCCCTAACCAAACTTGTTAATGGTTACAACTAGACAGTAACATGATCTTTGCTATGTTTCTGAATGCTCCTCGAGGAGAAGATGCTGTAATGTTTCAAACACGGATACCCAAAATAGGCATAAGGTTCTTAAATCTATCAACATTTAGTTTCAGTTGTGATTCAGAATATGCAGATATTAGAAACCTGGATACAAGTTTTTTCATACTCAGTTATAAGGAAGTGTGAGCCAAAGATCCTACACCTACCCGTCCTCCTAACAGATTCATGACTTACATTCAACAAGAGTAAATGCAGTCTTCTGGCATGGTAGAAGCATTCTTCCATTTCTCTCAGGCTTGTACAGTGAGCTTCGGTACATTCAAACATACGAGGGCCAAACCAAAGAGATCAGGCCAGAAATTCGGGTGAACCCAAAGCAGATAATTTAAAAATTGAAAATTAATTTAAGAATCTAATCAAATATGCATTGAAAATTATTTATTCAGAGTGTGTGAGAGATATGAACGAGGAACATAGATACTTACCTGTTTTGATGATCTTATAAATTAATTTCTTATTTTAAAAAATGAAAATAATAAAAATTGCAGATTAATATTCCTCAAATTAATCACAGCTTTAATTTCCAACATTTATCGGCTGTCAGACTTGTTCTGAATTTTTTTGGTCACTGAATTCTAAGATGCTTGAGCAATGGCATGGTAATTCGTGGAAAAACCACGTGTATCAAAGAAACAGTTGTCAAAAGTCTTGAAAGACAATAGCTGTCAAAAACATTTCTATGCATGAGGCTTTATCCCTCCACGGAGATTTATAGAAACATAGCGTAATTCATATTTGGGGATGACACATAATATGAAAGGGGGAAAGTTCAGAGGTCAAAATTACATCGAAAGATTATGTTAATTCTCAGAATTTAATTTTGGAGAAAGAAATTTTAAGAAAAATTATACAGAGATGAGAATGTGAACGGAAATTGCATTAGTTTTTAAACAGCTTTGGAAATACAGAGGAATGAGTCTTCGGCAAGGGTTCCAGAGTGAAAGATTTGCATGATTTTGAAAATACAGAGGAGTCTCTGGCAAGGGTTGCAGAGTGAAAGATTTGCAAAGGTAAAATGAATAGCGGTTTAAAAATAGCCAGGGTTTCTATTTTTTAAGATCTATACAGGTAGCATTTTATTATTTTTCCATCCTTAATTTGCCTGCAGTCAAAACAATAAGTATTTTTTTTTCATACCAGTTTTCAAAGTTTTTTTACATTTTGTTGCTACCTTAAACTCATTTTAATCATCTAAGTGATGAAAGTTTCTTCAGCTCGAAGACAAATTTCACCACCTCTGTTGAAAAATCCTATGTACAGAGTGCAAAAATATCATAATAAGCCTGGCTTTGATCAATCTAGAGTGACCTTTGCATTGGTTGTTTATTCAAATATTCTGCACTGCACTTGCAAAGAAGTTTACTTCTGCGAGCAATCTTCAAATTATAGAGTTAAGATTTGGAGAGGAGAAAAATAAAAACAAAGGAGGAGGTAGCTCTCATGTTTATGCTCTCTTACAGAAGAAACAAAAAAATGTCGCCTTCGAATTAAATGGAACGCTATATAAGCTTGAATTACACAAGATTGCTAATAATTTTCTTATTATTATTTCTTATGACATCTGCATAAAATGCTATTAAAACTGTTTTCATATATTGCTAAAACATTTTACTACAAAATCTTTTATTTTTAACAATTATTGTAAAACTAATCTAAATTAAATTGCTTTTAAATCATCAAATTAATCCAAATCATTTATTGAATTTTAAACTTTCATAGTTGTTTTCAAATTAATCTAAATCCTTTTGCAATTATGAGATAGAAAGCCCTTGCAGCAAACTGATGATGAAAATCGAAGTTTCCAAGAATATATGGAAATCCAAAACCCTAATTTTCAGGAGTTCAAGGGTTACATCTTCAAGATAATGGGAGGCTCTGATAAGCAGGGTTTTCCAATGAAACAGGGGGATCTTACTCCAGGCCGTGTCCGGCTCCTCATGCACCGAGGTGAAGTTCCAGATACAAGTTTCCTGTTAATGTAGAGTACTTCAATTTGTTGATTCATGGTCATACCAAAAATGTGATGGTTTTGTTTACAGGTACCCCTGCTTTTGTGGATATGGAAGGCGTGATGGAGAACGCAGGCGTAAATCTGTTCGAGGCTGCATTGTCAGTCCCGACCTTTCTGTTTTGAATTTAGTTATCGTGAAAAAGGTTAAATATTGATTATTTCTGTATTCAATTGTGAAATTGTCAAGCTTTTAAAATCATTGATTTTTATGGAAGTTTTTGCATTTTCCATTGAAATCTTTCTGCAGGAGAAAATGGTCTGCCTGGTCTTACTGATACTGAGAAACCCAGGATGCGAGGGCCCAAGAGGGCTTCAAAGATTAGAAAACTGTTCAATCTTTCCAAGGAGGATGACGTTAGAAAGTATGTTAACACATACCGTCGGACTTTTACATCTAAATCAGGTTAATAATCTTTGCCTCATTTCCATACAATTTTGCTTTTAATTTTGGTTTCTGTGCAGCAAAGGGTGAGGTTATTTTAGTTTTCGTCGGAACAAATTGGGTTTGAAAGAGCAGGTATGGTAATTGATAAAGATTTGTTTGTTACCTGTTTACGTCGAGAGGCGTTCCTACAGTCGCCGCAGGGGGAGTGAAGGCATCCGTGTATACACTAAAGACATGGATTTTTCATAGAGACATGGCATTAAGAGATGCACAATTTTAATAAATTAAAGAAAGAAACATTATATGTAATGAAGTATATATTTTAATATAAAAGAATACAATGTTCAATCTCCCTGATAAGTTCTAATTTTTTTTTTAAAATTTCTATTTCATTTGTGATAAACTTTAGAAAGTATATAGGTACTTCATCATATAAAATAATTTATTCTAAAAAGAGAAGAAATTAGACATGAAAATTCATGGGCATTTGTAGGGATATGAATTATATGTTTACATACAAATAATTAATTAAATTATTTCTTTTTTTGAACTTACAAGTGTATTTTTCTCATAATATACAACAAATTTGAGTTAGAAGAATAATGATAGATACATATTTAAATATATGTAAGAGGACAAAACACTTAGTGCACATGTCCTAACCATGGTAGCTTATGTTACCTAATTAAATAAAAGAATAAAAACAATATTGTAGCTAGACATAAAATAAATTATGTCATTCTTTATTTTTATTTGTTGATCAGTGTCTAATTTTATTCACAAAGATAACTACCAAGTTAACATGGGTGATGGAAAATTTGCTAATATAATTTATATTTGACATCAGTATAAATAAGTTTATTTTAATTAATTAGTATATTCAAGGCAGAGTAATAAAAGTTGTCAATGTAGTGTTTTTTCTATATAATTAATGTAAGTATAGATATAATATTTATCTTTTTATTTAATTAAATTTTTATATATGAATATTTTAATGGATTTTAGATAGAAAATAAAAATAACATAGATATATTATTGAAAGGAATCATTGAGTTTAATTAAATAAATAAAATATGGAAAACTAGCTTAAGCATAGAAGAACATCTATATCAATATAACAAATATAACTCTCAAATTTGAAAAATTAATGAATTGATCAATATTAACCATTTTTTTTAAATTTCAAAACTATAAGATAAAACTACAACCACCAGGTTGAATCATAACGCTAATCCTAATGCCTAAATCAAGTTAACACTACCCTTAACAATAAACTAAATCAAACTTGAACCCTAATTTATCAATGGCCTTAAACCTAATTGAATTGTAATCTTATTTGAACCCTAATCCTACCCTAATGGTAACCATGATCAATAATTGTAATTTTATTATAATGCTAACATAGGGACAACCTTAATCAAATAGTAACTACATGCTCATCCTAACTCCAACCCTAACCAAATAGTAAAACAAATTGAATCCTAAAATTAAACCAAATTGAACCCTATCCCTAAAAATAATTTAACACTAAACCAAAATGCCTAACCATAATAGTAAACAAATTATACCCTAAACCTAGCAATAAACCAAGTTGAACCTTAAGCCCATTTAACATAATTGAAAAATTCACTTATTTAAACCATAATTCTATTAGTAACATAACTTGAACCCTAATATAAACCAAATCGAATCATAACCCAAAATTGAACCTAATTGAACATTAAACTAAATTGAACCTAAGTCCTAACCTAACCATGATGTAAATCCTAACAATAATCATAACCCTTACCCCCTAACCATAATACTAATTGTAGCCCTTAATCCTAACCCTAACTATGATAACAACCCTATCTCTAGCCATAATTATAACCATAACCCTAAGCCTAACCATAATCTTAACCTTAATCATTTTGTAAATCCTAACCCTTATAGTTAACCATATCCCTAACCCTATCTATAACTATGATGTAAGCTTTATCCCTATCCATAATCCTATTTGTAAGCGTAAACAATAATCCTAACCATAATCCTAACCCTCTAACTCCAACCCTAACCCTAACCATGATGTAGATCCTAACCCTAACCCTTTACCCTATCTCTAACCCTATCCCTAACCCTATCCATAGGATGAATCATGATGTAAACTCTAACCATAATCCTAACCCTAAAACTTATCATAGCCCTAACCATGATGTAAAACCTAATTGTAATCCTAATCCTAACTCTAAACTATAATCCAAACTATAACCTTGACCCTAACCATAGTCCTAAGCCCCAACACTAACCATAATCCTTACCCTAATTGTAACCTTGATGTAAATACCGATCCTATCTATATTAATTACTGCCACTGCTTCAAATAATTTTTTTTATCAAATAATATTATGATGTTAGTGTTACTTCAATGGTAACTGAGCTAACTTCATCAATGAGAATAAAAAAATAGTTATCATTTATATCATTTTTAATTAGCTTACCTTTTATAATCCTTCCACTTTCACCAAAGCTATTAGAAAAATATCCTCCACATACTCCACTCCTCAGCAACAAATAAATCATATAGCATATATATTAAATGCTCCAAAGTAAATTCAAATTTATATTAATACCATAAACCTAATTAAACCTTAACTTTAACCTTAAAATGAAGCTTTATTATATAATCCTAACCCTCACACCATGCTTTATCCTTAAACTCTAACTCTATTTGAATACTAATGCTAAATCTAACTGTAATTAAACCCTAAATATATTGTAATACTAACCCTAAACCTAATCCTAATCAAGATGTAAATTCTAACCCTAGCAATAACCTTAATTATATAACCTTAAACCTAACCATAACCCAAACCCTAAAACTAACCCTAATTTGAATAATAATGTAAACACTAACTATCATCCAAATCCTAATTTTAAACCCTATCCCAAACCATAACCCTAACCCTTACCATGATTCAAATCTTAAACCTAACCATAATCCTAAGCCCTGATCCTATCCATAATCGTAACAATAACCCTAATCATGATGCAAATCCTAATCATAACGTTGACCCTAAACCTAATCTTAACCATGGTGTAAACACTAACATTAATCCTAACACTAACCATGATATAAACCATAACCCTAGCTATAATACTAATGTTAACCCTAACACTAACCTGAATGATGATCTAAACCATAACCTTTACCATAGTCCTAGCCACAACTCTAAACCATTACCTTAATCATAACCCTAACCCTAACCCTAACTGTAACCTAACCTAATCATAACCCTAAACCCTAACTCTAAAATTAGGGAATGGCTCTATAGCCCTTAGGTGCACCAATCATCTATTACAATGTATTAATAATATATAAAAGGTATTAATATCTTGGTACAACCTAAGGGTTGGATAGTTTTTTCCCTAATAATAACCCTAAACCTAACCCTTACCATGATGTACACCCTAACCCTATTCATAATTCCAAACATGATGTAAACCCTAATCCTAACCATGATGTAAATTTAAACCATAACCATAACCATAATAGTAACCCAAGCCAAAAACCCTAACCTAAGCAATAACCCTAACCCTAACCATAACCCTAACTAAATTTGAAAACTAACCTTTAAACGAAGCTCTATTATATAGCCGAAAACCTAACAACGTTCTTTATTCTTAAATCCTTACCCTTCTTGAGTCATAACACTAACTCTAACCTTAATTTAGTTGTAATACTATCCCTAATCCTAATTAAACCCTATCCCTAATGCTAATATTAATTCTAATTGAACCTCAACCCTTACCCCAAGCATTATCCTAAAATAACAACTCCAATCGATAACTAAAACCAAATATAACTATTATTCTATCTATAATACTATGATTCCCTCTAATCTAGACCCTAACCCTAACCCTAACCTGATAATGACCCAAAACCTAACTTTATATCTAATTATTAATTATAATCTTTAACCTAACTTTATATCTAATTTTTAATTATATATAACCTTATAATCCTAACTATATAACCCTAACCCTAATTATAATTGTAACCCTAAACCCTGACCCTAATTCTAACCCTAACCCTAATCTTAACCTTAAGCCTAATTACAATCACTAAGATTAACCCGGATCGTAACCCTTACCCCAACCCTAACCCTAATCCTAAGTACAATACTAACTCTCATTATAACTATAACCCTAACCCTCATTATAATTATATCTCTAATGCAAAACCTAATCCTAAGCATAAACCTGACTATGATATTAGCCCTAACCCTAACCCTAATCTTCAACTAAAGCCCACATAATTGTTATTCTATCATGATCACAACCTTATGTATAACCATAGTCCCACCCCTAACTATAATCGTAACCCTAACTCTAACCAAGTTTTAAACCCTGACCCTGATATTATACACTAAATAACTATAAAACAATATTACTATTTCAAAATAAGAATATAATAGTATTATACTTATCATATAGCACTATATTAATATAATATTACTAATAAAACTATAAAAAATAATATTTAACTAATAATAATTTAAAATAATAATATAATACATTTAAAATATTTCAAATTTATATTATGAATATTATTTTCAATAAAATATAAAATAATATCATAATAATCAAAACAATATAAATTAATAATAATAATATATTATAATATTATTCCACCAACAAATAAAAAGTAATAATAATAATTGCAATAATAATATTACATATTATTGCAAAAAACATTAATAATATAATATTATATAGTTCTATTTTGAATTTTTTATCGTTTCCCATGTTGTGCCGCGACTACTACTAGATTACATATATTTGATTTTAATCAAATATATATATAATATGTCGAGAGATATCTTCTCGAGGTGCCTATTTTTATCATGTACCTTGAACTCTAATAGGGGCCTCGAGAAGATATCTCTCGGCGTATTATATATATATATTTGATTAAAATCAGATATATGTAAGCTAGTCTATTGTGTAGGAGAATCACAGAGACTAGAAACAACGATGAAAATGAGATAAATTGTTGCACAGATTTTTGTATGGTGGATATCATTTATTCTATATGTGCTCTCATTATTAGATTTCATATATAGCATGCCAACTGCGTTCAGAACTTTATTAAATTTTTAAAATTAATTTGAATAAAAAATTGAATTTTCTACCTACTATTTTTGACATTAGCCAATCGAAATAAAGAAAAAAGATATTTTTATAATTATGTAAAATATAAAATAAATATAAACTATATGTTTTTTGTTTTAAAGTTTTAATACTTTGCAGTGATTGGTCTGCTAAGAAAAACAAATGATGCAGGTGAATGCATAAGTATCCTGCCCTAGGGCAGGAACTAATAATATTATATAATTTAAATTTGTTTGTATTTTGAGTCATATGATGTGACTTAATCTACAGTTCTCATTTTGAGTTATATTGTTCAAGATAATTGTACATAATTATTTAATATTACATAGTTATTCAACAAGATTTTTTTTTTTATTGAAATCAATTTCACAATGAGTTGTACTTTATTTAAACCTAATTTAAAGATAAAGCTTATCTTTTTTCTTATTAAAGAGAAGACTTTGTATTTTTGAATTTTACATAATTTTTGGTATATGTTCTATATTTATTAGATTGCAATTTGTTTATATTCATTAGTTTGATTTATAAAACAATATTGATTTTTTAATTAAATATTAAAAAAAAAAACATCCATATTATTTTGGTTTTTTCTAGATTTTGTGCCATACAATTTAACCTAATATATATAATTTAAAATTCTATATTGTACCCTTAATCTTAAATTTGTAAAACATAAGTTGTTATATTATCAATTTACAGACCAAAATGATTGAGTTAAATGAATAGAAACAGACATTTATAGACAATCATAAGTCAACAAAAATTTTGCAAATCATTGGAACTAGAAAATCACAAGAGAGATTTAAAAAAAAATTAATTATAGATAAATATAAAGCATCATCTCTACATCTCAAGCATCATCTTCTTGCATTTCTTGTCTAGTTTGTCTAGGAAAATGCACAACAACCTTCTATGAACTTGACTTGCATCTAAGATAAGCCAAACTATTTACTTCTCACCTCAAAGAAAACCATACACTACATTTTAATGCAAACATTTTTCAAGTATATTTTACAAGATAAAAGAAAGTCAATCGTCAAGTATTGCATCAATTTCAAACCATGACAATAGAATAAAACCACACAACATAAATCAATCTAGGACTAGTCCATGTGGTAAGACATTGTTCAATAATATAGCATTCACTAGAATTTTAATGCAATTTTTTGTTATTCAATGTTTTGAATTATGTTTAAGGCTAGGTAAAGTGGGAGTGGCCCTAGATTTTTACATAGTAGCCAACTAGGCATAAAGAGAGAATTTTCAAAAAATGTTTCTCCTGTTTGGTTTTCTCTTTTTTGGCTACTATGTAAAAAGAGAAGATCTGAAAATCAAATATATTCAGTTTTCTTTTGAAGCAATTAGTGATCAAAATTAAGTGGGAGAATTTTGGAATAAGTTGTAATTAGTCCCACATCACTGGAGAAGAACTATAGTTTTGCATAAGTTAAAAATAGATTTTATATGATAAATCTTTGTTTTTGTAATTTGCATATAGAATTACATGACAAGTTTCTAGAAAATTTTAGATATGTTTAAGAACTTTATATAATGAAACAATTGTAATGCATTCTTTATACCTGACCTCTGACCAATTGATGACATCATGTAATCAATTTGAACGGATAAGAATTATTATATGCTTATGTTAAAACAATTCCAAGTTTATTATTTGTATTTCTTATTCCCTTTTAATATCTTTCAATGTACTCAATCTTCCTTAGTTTAAAGCTTTTCTATATTGTTGCATTTTCATGTTCGTTGATTGAATTTTGAGCAGCAGGACTTTAAGGGCATCCAACTTTTTCCTGCATTTGATGGCAATATTGATTTATTGAATAATACGACTTATAGCCAAATGAATGGTGTAACCAACCATTCTAGGGATGAACCAAGGATAACCAATTTTTGGGACACCTTAGAGAGAAATTTGAATGCTAATGAAAGTTTTTCTCTCAAGGAAAGGAAAACAAAATACAAACCAATAGGAGCAAAAGGTCTTGCCAGATAAGAAGAGTAATCCACTAGCTCATCTGAAAAGTTAAACATCATCTTAGCATTTAATATTTCATAGAGACCCCATTAGACAAAACATATTATTTAGTAAAGAAAGTAACCTATAGAAACATCTTTGAAAATAACCCATAGAAACAAATCAATTTGACGAGGCGAGGCATAATAGAACTTTGTAAATAACAAATTTGATTCCCTTTGCTTAGTGACTACTTTGTTTTTGTTGGTCGTGCAAGGACCAGTTTTCTCTGCTTGACGAGACTACGTGTGAAAGCTGTGCTTGAGAAAATGTGTTCCAAAGAAGATTCCACCCTTGCTCCAACGGCTAAGCCTGTTATCATGAATTTTCTAGGGTTGTAATTTTCTGCACATTTTTGGGTATTTGAATATAAAAAGTCAGAAGGGTGGATAGAAACAATAAAGTCCAGTTGCTCAAACCTACTTCATGGGCAAAATAGAATGAACATTGAATAAATTAAAAAATTAAAATTGTTTTAGGTTTATTTAAGTTATATATAATAATCATGTAATGTAGATAACAATAATCATGTAATTATTAGATTCAAAAAATGATTCATGATTTGATATACATGAGTAGCTTGTCATTGATATTTACAACCAAATTTTATTTATTCATAAGATTCATTTACCATTGTATCTATTCAATTATTCAATGTTTGATCCTTCCATTTCATCACCTACAAGTTATCAACCTCACTCTTGGATATCAAATTTCTAGGATATTTGTAGAACAAATAGGTACAAAATGTCATTCAAGCTAATAAATATTTTACAAAAAAAATTAATTGGTGTAGTTTTTCTTTGAGTAATTTTTTAAGTTTCTTCTTTTTTAGAAATTCTCAACTTCAAGTTTTCAATGGTAGAGGCTAGATAGGCCACCTATTTTCCCTTTATTGTTTACGCAAATTGACTTATGTCATTTGGAAAGACTAAAACTAGGAATAAGGATAAGAAACATTACACAAATATTCAAAAGTAGAAAGATAGCATGAACAACACAAGCCTTCAACTATAGAAAAGAGCATCCAATCATTAAATTTTAGATAATCGATAACATGCAACACTGAGCTAATAAGAATCATCATCTATCAAAAACCTTGTAAACACCAAATATTGAAATTAGAATTGACACAATATTTGTTGGCCCCACCTATTCTTCCATCCCATGTACAATTGAATTTATTTTAATAATTCCCACACACACATAGATTGCATGTATTAGGAAGTTATTTTTCGAATAACCATATGGTGAGTATTTTGGAGGCAAAACTAGTTATGTCCTTGCATTGAAATTATCGCAATGTTTGATCAAAATAAGGTGGGCCACTACTATGGTTTTTTAGTCACACTCTAGGTTTACCAGTACCCTGCGGGCGTCCAAACCACCCTTACTTAGAGTATAGAAACTCTTTTTAAAATTGACAAGTACAAAAAAGGCTAATGCCAGTGGGATTTTGACTTTCATCTTAATCCTTATTTATATAGAGGACTTGAGGAAATTACCACTTGAGTCGCTCTTGGGGTGAGTACTTTTTTTTAGCAAGGCAAACTCTCTAAAAATAAAAAATAAAAAGAGATTCTCAATGATTTCTCTTACACCTATGATCCATGAAGGCGAGGGGAGAGGATTCTTTCGTTGAATACCTAGGGTTCTACAACAAATTGGGCAAGCACCCCAAACACTTCAAGCAAGTTTTTCTTTTCTAAAGGACAAGCACTCTCCTATACTACCCCTGCAAGCACAAATGCATTATTAGTTTTTAAAAATACCCCACCCTACAACCAAAGAGATTAGATCATAAAATTATTTCATAAGGAGCTTCTAGAATTGGTTTTTATAATTCAAACCTTGACCAACCTGTAGAAAACATACATGAAAAAACCAAGCAAAAATACATTAGGAGTTAGTAGAAATACAAAATAATAGAACCATATATGCAACATAAAATATCGTAGACATGATAGAACTTGACAAAAACATACTAGAAACTTGCTACTCAAAAAATGATAGAATCAAAATGTGGTAGAAAATCACAAAAGGAATTTAGATCTAACATAAAAGCATTAAGAACAACAAAAATGTGGCCCATAAATTACCAAAGGTACATTGAAAACTTGCAAAAACACATCAAAACTGACTGTAGACATGATAAAAATAGAAATTACTAAGAACCCTAAAAATTTCTAAGAACCTTAGATGAGACAGAAATACGACAACTGCACCAGGAACCTATAAAAACATGTTAGAAAACTTATAGCTTGGCCATAACCATATTCATGATAGAATAGACCACAGACATGACAAAACCTGAAAATCATAACAAATTTTGAATATGCGAACCTACAATCACTTAAACAACAATAAAATGTCAAAAACTAGGGACTAGTGTTCCACTAAGCATGCCAAAATGTTAATGTTGAAATTGGAAACCAAAATTACTATAAAACCTATGAGATTCAACAACTAAACCTATTTCTACAATGCATCCAACATAAAACCAATGAAGATCCTAGTAATAGGAAAACATGAAAATAAGATAGAAGTATTATACTATAAGCATGCTCCAAGGGCTTGTCTTCATTGTCTTCCCATTTCCATTGATCCTGCTTAATGTGTTATGGTTTCTCTCAAATTTTGTGTGCACAAGAGATTGATAGAGAATGGAATGTGGTTGTAAAATCTGACAAAGTGTAGTTACTTGCTTGCTTAGATATGAAAAGAGAGGGAAGTAGGTCTCTTTTATACAAAACACCCTTAAAATGGAGGACTAAGATTAAGTGGTGGAGGGATAAATGGTTGACTCAGATTAGAGGGTAGGTATAGGAAATAGAAAAATATTAGAGAGGTGGTTAAAGGTAAATTAAGAGATGGAATAACATTTGTAATGCAGGTAAAAAGTTAATGAATTAATTCAATAAATAAAGATTTATTTAATTAATATAAGAGTTGCGGCCAATTAAATATTTAAAATATTATTTAATTTGGCAAACGAGGTATTTAAATAAATAAAAGTATTTATTTAAATTACGAGCAGGGATATTAAATAAATAAAAATATTTATTTAAATCAAGAAGAGACATATTTAAATAAATAAAATATATTATTTTAATTAGGAAAAAGCTAGAAAAGGATAAATGAATTAATTAACTAAATAGAAATTTGAATAATTAATAGAGGACTTAGGATAAAATAATTAAATAAATAAATATTTATTTAATTAGACTAGAACAATTTTAGGTGTCTACATTCCTAATTGTCATATTAATAAACTAGATATGGTTATAAATAAATGTCATCAGCCACTTAGCCCAAGTGTTTGAATGCACAAATTGACAAGATAATGTAACCAAGTTTGAGAAAAAATATATTAAGAGTAAAAGATACATTTTGAATAGTAGTATATTAGATCACATCATGTGCCCCATTACATTGACAAATCTAAGCTATACAATATAATTCAAACTAAAAAGGTGCCTAGCATAATAACTAGTTTGAAAGAACACATTATATTATGAAATTTGACAAATCAAAACAAAATAAATAAATATTTTCTTCCTACAATTAGATATATTATTTTCAAATAAATATAACTTATATTCAATATGATATTAAAAATTTATTTTCCATGATGGCATGCATGCGGGCTCTCGTGGGCAGCCGAGCTAGGGCTTTGATGCCCTAGCTCGAGGGAGGCGGAGCTGCAGGTGGGTCGTCGGGGGGAGGGAAGTGCAAGCGCAGTGCAGGTGTGGAGTTGCAAGTGGGGTTGGGCAGGATTTGACGGAGGGAGTGGTGGGTGAAACGGGAGGATGTGGGTGGAGCAATGACTGCGAGTGGCTAGGCCTTGGGGTTGCTGTGGGTCGTGGGTTTTCAGGGGGTTAGGGGTTTTGGCAGGCTCCCCCTCTTGGTGGGCTTTGGAGGGGTGGGGTTGCAGGTTTGGTGCTTTCCCGAGTGGCCCTTCGGGGTGTGGGCCTTTATTTCTATCTTGTTTAATTTTTTAGAGCTCTGATGATGAGTATTGATGGTGAGGACTCGCAAATACCTTCAGCCATGGATTTTCACGTTGCAGTGGGCTCAAAACCACCATGCTAGAGTATGAAGACTTTTAACAATAACCTTTTCTCATCTGAATCGAGATCGGGGACGGCTGGTGGTTCTCGCATTATGAAGATTAATGGTTGCCTGGAGAGATGTAGTGAGAGACCAAAGCTGGTTATTCCTCCTGAACTGATTGCTGAAGATGTTGAGTACTTTTCAAAACACTCACTTTATTGCAAGTTTTTGGGAATGAGGGTTTCTTTGCAGTTTTTGGAAAACTGGGCGTAGAGGACTTGGGCTCTGGAAGGGGAAATGGAGATTATGATGTTGGCAAACAACTATTTCATGGTTACCTTCAACTACATGGAGGATCACAATACGATCTTTGAGGGAGGCCCACATTTTTACAACCAGGTGGGGTTGTTCATCAAGCTTTGGCATGCAGGGTTTAACCCTTCGGAGGAGCTCCCAAACAGGGTTCCAGTGTGGGTTTGTTTGCCACGTTTTCCTGTGGAATGTTGTCAGGAGGATGTGCTACGGTTGCTGGCCGCACTGCTTGGGAAGCCAGTGGGATCCTCAACGCAAACCCTAGGGAGAAAGGTAATGACTTTTGCACATATCTGTGTTGAAATTGATCTTAGTAAACCTTTGCCAAATGCTATAGATATGTGTGAGGGATCTTATTCATGGGTTCAACAGCTAGATTACGAGACTTTACCTTTTCGTTGTCATCTGTGTCATGAGTATGGTCATTTACAGCATAAGTGCCCTAGATATAAACCGGTGGTACGCCAACCTCAACAACCGGCCCAGAGTCAAGATAGAGCTGATAAAGGAAAAGCTACTATGTCGGCCGAGGTAGAGGGTGCTGATGGTTTTGTCTCAGTTAAGACAAGGAATAGGAATCGAGGACAAAAGAGGTCCTTACAGGAGAGATAGGAGGAGGATACCTTTAATAGATTTGCGGCCTTGGACGACCTTAGCCATCAGGAAGTGAATCCGAGGTTAACTCCTTTGGAACAAGGTGCATCAGGGGAGGTCCGGAAAGAGGTATTGAGGATTTTACCCAGACCCTCCAAGTGATTGGAAGCTAGCAAATGAAGATGGATCAAACAATAGGGGTCCAACTGGGAATCATTCCTAGTTCAAAGGTAAATTTGGTTGGGGGGGAGGGCTCTCCCATAGCCTTGAAATTGGAACCAGCTAGGGCTAAAAGTAACAAGTCTTCCGTTCACCTGGGTCTGCATCAGAAAGATATTAAGAAAAGTTCTACGGAGAAGAACTCAAAGGTTGGAAGAAAGAACGATTTGGATAAAATCAAATTGATGAGAGAAAATTTGGTTTAGTCAAGGTCAGTAAAGACTTTGGATTCTCACTTTTCTAATCCTCCTAAATGATTGTGCTCTCATGGAATGTAAAGGGCTTGAATAGTGGCCCTAGACAAAAAGCTGTTTGGGATTTGATTAGGAATCATTCACCTGATGTCCTTTTCTTCCAAGAAATTAAACTCTCGATGGAGAGTATGATGGGTCTGGTGCCGAAGCTCTGGGGGTGAGGCGAATGTCAGTGTATTTGGACTGCTGGTTCCTCTGGAGGGGTGGTCTGTCTTTGGAACCCTTCAAGGAATTTCCTTTTCTGGTGGATGGCTTCCAGATCTTCGCTATCCGGGGTTGCCTCTAGTCTTGAGACCGGAGATCTTATTTTGTTTACTATTATATATGCCCCCACTGAACTTCAAGGCAAATATAACTTATGCTCTCATATTTCTTGTATGCGAAGGTTGGTCCCTTTCCATCCTTGGATTATGGTAGGAGATTTCAATACTATCCTAGAGTTGAGTGAGAAGAAGGGGGGTATCATGTGGTTGGAGCCCTCTTCTCTCCTTTTTCGGGATAGTATTTTATTGTTGCATATTGTTGACATTAAGCCTAGTAATGGTTTGTGGGTTGGTGGGGGGTGGTCCACAAGTTCTTAGATTCTTGACTAGAGAGGGTCAGACCACTGGCCTATCAAGTTGGTTTCTTCTTCTACTCGGGTTGCTCGCTCTCCTTCATTCAAATTCCAACTTATGTGGCTTCGGTATCCTGCTTTGCCGACTCTTGTTGAGCAGTGATGGAGGAAGGGGAGGGCGGCCTTTGGCACTGTTATGTACACTTTTGCCAAGTAGCTGCAATTTGTTAAGTTCCAGCTTAAACAATGGAATCGGTCAGGTTTCAAGAATATTTTTCATGCTAAGAAAGCTGCCCAAACAAAGTTAAATGGCATCACCAGTGAAATCAACGAGCATGGTTTGTCTGAAGCTTTACTTAGGGAGGAGGAGAGGGCTGTCAAGGTTTTAGAGGAATGAGAGCCTAGGGAAGAAATTTGCTAGAGATAGAGAGCGCATATTGATTGGCTTCAAGTGGGCGATAAGAACACAACTTTCTTTTTCAACTCTGTGAAAGAAAGACATCATGAAAATTCCATTCCTACTCTGGTCAATGATAGAGGTGAGGTGTTATTATCCTTGCAAGAGATATCTAGGGAGGCTTTACAGTATTTTCAATCCCTCTTCAGTGAGGATTCTCAGGAGCAATCGGTGGAGGAGAACTAGGTTCTTGCTTGCATTCCTCCTGTTGTTACTGGGGAGATGAATGAGCATCTTATGGACCCTATTTTGCTAGAAGAACTCGAAAGGATTGTTTTTTATATGAGGAAAGGAAAATCCCCTAGCCCGGATGGGTTCCCGATTGAATTCTTTCAAAAGTTCTAGGATATCATCAAACTGGACTTATTGGAAGTAGTCCAAGAGTCCAAAGGAATAAATAGATGCTTCGGGCCCTGAATGCGACCTTCATTGCGCTTATCCCTAAGTGTGAGGGGGCCAATAGGTTAGGCCAGTTTCACCCTATATCTCTTTGCAATGTGATTTATAAGATCATCTCGAAGGTGATTACAGAGAGGCTGAAGAAGTGTCTGGGGGTGTTATCTCTAAGGAACAGAGCGGGTTTGTGGAAGGGCATCAAATTCTGGATGGTGTGGTCATTGTGTTGGCATATGGACACTCCAATGAGACATTGTGTGTGATTGAAGGTTTTGTCATTGATGGAAACCTTGCAATCCTATGGCACTGACAAGACATTATACCGGCAAAGCATTACACAGGAAACCTTGAAATCCTATGGCACCGGCAAGACATTATACCGGCAAAGCATTATTCAAACAAGACAGTGCACCGGCATCAGCAAGATCACTCTACATCGGCACCGGCACAGAAGATGTACACTGGCACAGAAGAGAACATGTATACCAGCACAGAGGCCGACATGACTTTTGATATGTAATATTTTGTTTATTATTGTAAGCCAACTTGGCAAATTGTAAAATGACTCTTGTATATAAAAGAGATCATTGTAGGACATTTGTAGGATATGGATAGGAAGCATAAATAAATTATAAGGCAGACTTAATGTGCGAATTGTAGGTCAAGGGTATATGTAAAGAACAGAGCAAGAACTGGTACTGAATCTGGCATTGAAGATGCTATTGTAAAGCAGTACAGAATATTGGATTTGTGTAAATCCTCATTGTAAGTCAGTGTGACTTCTTATTGAGCAGTGTGCTCTAGGCAGTTGGCCTTCCTGAATGTCCAGACCCCTATTGTAAGTAATATTCTCTTATTGGCCAGTAAGTGAATATTGTGGGTCACAAATCCCACCGAGGTTTTTCCCACACCAGGTTTCCTCGTTAAACATCTTGTGTTATGGTGTTCTTTTCATGTGGATGTTTTTTATTCTGTTATTTACATTAATTCTTGCATACCGGTATACTGTTACTTTATGTTCTGCATATTCAGTTTTAAGAAAATTTCACTATCGGTCAGATACTGATTCACCCCCCTTCTTAGTATCTGTGGGAACCCTAACAATTGGTATCAGAGCCTAGTCCTCTATTTTCAGAAGCCTAACAGCTTGAGGAAGATCTTGACATTGGTAAAGATGGAAAATCTGATGAAGCAACTTGAAGGAGCTCTTACTGACTATGATGCAGAGAAGTTGAAAAATATCAAATTAGAAGATGACTTAAAAGTAGCTCAGGACATTATTTAGGCACTTCAAGAAAATCTTACTATTACAAGAAATAAGAGAAGAGAACTTTGTGAAAAATTGCAAAATGAGAATGATGAAAAGGAATCACTAAATGATATAATAAGCAAATTGAAACAAGAGATCATGACAACAAAAAACAAAATGCAATATATGACTATGAGATTTTGCAAAGAGATTGAGGACAGAAAGAAGAATGAAGAAGAGTTGACCAGAAGACTAAGTGATGCAGCAAATGAGAACACAAGACTTAGCTATGAAAATGACATGTTGAAGATAGATCTGATGCATACTCAGAATGACTCAAATGAACTAATGAGACAAAAAGAAATCTTGGAAAGGGAATTGGAAACTGCAAATCAACACAAAGAAAAATTCAAGAAAAGCTCACAAGAACTTGGTACCTTATTGAAGAATCAAAAACTCAAAGGTGACACTTTTGGAATTGGATTTGAAGTTGGAGAAAGCTCCGGTACTACAAATACCCAGGATCACAGCAAACCGGTAAGCCCTAATACTTACAAATTCAATGGAAAATGCTTTAACTGCAATAAATTTGGTCATAGGGCAAATGAATGTAGATCTAGGAATTATCAGAACATCAATCTTCCCACCGGTCAATGCACCAAATGCAACAAAATTGGTCATAACTCTGAAAATTGCAGAATGAATGTAAGATGTTATGTTTGTGGAAGATTTGGTCATTTATCAAATAAATGCAGAACACAAACTGGCATAGGTTATGGGAAAGCTATTCAGAAAAATAATGTAACTTGTTATGCATGTAACAAGATTGGTCATATTGCTAAATTTTGTAGAAGCAAAGGTACACAGGTAGACAACACAAGTACTGGTTTGAAAGGTAAACAAAAGGTTGAAGAGGTTAAGCAACAATTTTCAAAGGAATGGACTAGAAAAGGTAATCTAAATATTGGGGATAATCCTCCACCGGTAGAACCAACAAATGCTCCACCAGTAGGACAATATGATGCTCCACCGACAGGACAAAGCAATGCTCCACCGGCAGGATGTTCTTCATCAAATTGAAGAAAATTATCTTGAGGGTTTGGCAATCAAATGACACATGTGCTATTATTCCCTCGGTTAGAGAAAAGAAGTTGAAAATCATTCATTACCGACAAATAAAGTTAAGCTAATACACTACCGGCAACCAATTAATGTGGTAGGTAGCAAAAAAGACTTTATAAAATAAGGTTTTTGGCTCCATTTCATTTCACCATGAATTCAAACTTTCAGAGAGCGTGAAGATTTCCGAGCTAAGGCATTCTGAGCAAAGAGGCAAAGCACTTCAGCAATCAATCCATCCAAAGGCAGAAAAAGGTATTTATCATAATGGCATCCTCCTCTGCACCTGAATTCATAGAAAACCCTATAGTAGTCGAGGTTATAAAATGACCTAGGCCCGTGTTTCAGCTAGTTCCCGAGGTAGCTAAGAAAGATGACAACACTGGTGCTTTTTCAAAAACTCCAAAAGGTGTTGTTTATGCAGAAGACCCTAGAATGTATATTCATTGCAACATAGAGGAATTAGGTGATGAAGAAATCAAAAACATGTATAAATCTATTATATGTGACAACTCTGGGAATGTGAAACCTGAACATAAAATTGTTGAAACCCTAGGATTCACTGAAATCCTCTGCATTCCTGAATTTCCCAAGGAAGTGGTTAGGATAGTTTTAAGCAGGGTACATGGTTCATTCTTTTGGCTTGACTTAGTGCATAAAAGTACAAAGGAAGCTGTGAAAGTAGTAACAAGGTTACCTTCCATCGGTAACAGACCTGACAAAACCAAGAAGGTCTCCAATGACTTGGTAACAAACTTAACTGGTGCAACATCTGAGAAGAGATCATTGAGGGTTAATGATGTGACCGATACAAATGTTAGATTTGTTAGCATGATTCTAGGTTACAAAGCAACTCATGCTAATAGGCTTAACTCGGTTTCCAGTTTATGCATAAAGAGTGCTTATGACATGGTTAAGGACAATGTAAAAATTGATATCTGTGAATGGTTAAAGGATGAGTTAATTGACAACTTAGAAAAAATCAAGAAGGATAAGAAAGAAACCTTTAGATTTGGAAATCTACTTGTATGTTTAATGCTACATATAACCAAACAGGCTCCCGGTATAGGCAACAAGGATTTTGGATTTGATGTACCGGTAGGAAAACAATTATCTAACTTATTCAACAACATGGGTGAAAACAGAGAAAAGAATATCAATGAGTATTTTCAAGCACTAAAGGTCAGAATGAATAAAAGAATTAGACTATCATAGGAAATTGTCAATAAATACAAGGATGATATATGTTTTGTAATAAAAAAGGATGAGATCTAGATGGAAGCAGTCATCCCAAGAACAATCTGGGTAACAGAGATGGGGTATGAAATAGATGACCACATAGTGGAAACTTATGCCAAAGCACTTCTGGAAGCCCCCAATGAACCAAAGGAAGAAGTATTTGGTAGTGTTGAGACCATTGAAAGTCAAATTTAATCTAAGAAGAGAGTGAAAAAGGTTGAGGCATTTGTGAGAAAAGGAACCAGACAAGCAAGAGCCATAAAAGAAGATGTATTAAAGAAAATAGGCATAACTAAAGATGAGTTGGCAACCCAACAACCTGAAACTCATCTATCACCGGTATGTACTTCTTCAGAAGGTGATATGCCAGTAACTTTCAAAAGAGTTGTTAGGAAAAGAGACCCCTCACCGATAACCACTCCTTCACCTAGAAGGACAAGACAAAAGTAACAAGCTATGAGATCTCCGGTCAAGAAAGTCACACCTAAGAAGAAGCTGACCCCCAAAAAGAAGAAGAAGACAAACACTGACTTGGCCCCTCTTGACATATTACTGAATGAGATCACAGAGGAAGGTAAATTGAAAAACATAGGGAAAATCTATGACACCTTATCAGATGATGAGAAAGGACAAGTTGAAGAGAGTGTCATATTACACATGGACATGTATAAAAAGTTTTTGTCGCAAGTCCTAAAAGAAATTCCTGATGAACTATATAAAAGACTTGAGGCCAGAAGGCAAGCAATAATTGAGTTGGATAAGAAAATAAAAATAGAAAAATTACTTGCAGTATACCCGGTCAACTCACCTAAGGAAATTGATGATCTGATAGCTCAGGCCAACCGGATAGTTTTTTCCACTGCACACCGGCAAATTTCACTAATGGCAGGTAGAGTTACAGAAGTTTCAGAGGAAACAGAAAATGGTTGGGATATATTCTTGGTTGAAAAAGAAAAACAAGAAGAATATAGGAATCCCAAGCCCATTCTAGTATATCAGAACGACAAAGGGAAAGGTAAAGTTGGTGGACCACCAAGTATCAAGATTAGAGACAACTTACCCCCACCTCCTTTAAATACTCCATCGGTAAAAACAACAACTGCAGAAGATCAACCGGCAGCTGAGAGTATGGACACAGAGGATAATAATCCTAATCCTGAAGTCCTATATATTGTGAATGTTGATACTCAGAAAATCAACATAGTGGTAGATAAGGATACAACAAATAAATCAGGAAACAAAGAGCAACCGGCAGCAGATTCAGAGAAAAAGATGGAATCTGGAACACAAACAGAGAAACCAATAGAGATAAAGGCTCCAGAATAGATGTCACCGGTAAGAAATGATGCAGGAAAACCAGTGCTTAGAGAGATGGAGACACAAACAGACCTACCAGAGGTCAATACTAGCATGGTCACTTCCATCGGCACTCAGTTTGTTGGATCACCATCAAATGTAACAGAGGTATTGCTTGAATCTATCAAGAAAATAACTGATTATAGCTCACAAGCTTATAAAGCGATAGATGATTCAATTCCAGTTTTGAAATCAATAGCTTCCAATTGTAATATAGCCAACAAAGATTCTTTAGGCCAGTTGGATACACTTTGTAAATATATTTCTGGAAATTTTGAGCAAACAAAGGTAGAATCTGTAAAGAAAAGTGTAGAAAAAGAGAAACAAAAATTCTTTGAGGAAGGAATAAAGAAGTGTAATAGGGAATTTGACACACTTCTATCGGAACTGTGCAATTTATTGAAAGAGCACAAAACTCTGTACAAAGACACCTGTAAGATAAACTTTTTGACCATAGATGTAGACAAAAAGATGAGCAAGGTACAGGAAGAGATAAATAAACTTGCAGATAATTTTGTTAACTCACCCAATGCATTATCAGTTTTTGAGGAAAAGATAACAAATTTTGAGGAAGAATTGCTCAAATTAGAAAGAGAGAAAGAGAAAATAATAAACAAGGCAAAATTCTTGAGATCTAAACTAAGTCCAAGATTGGACTATTTAGCATCTTTGCGGAAAGAAATCTAGCATCTCTGCGGAAAGAAATCTCAGAGGCACTAACTCAGGGAAGCAAAACACCGGCAAAGCACTTGCAACATCTCACCAGTACAGTATACAGAACTGAGACAACAATAAATGATAGCAAGAAGTTTATGGATGGTATAAACTTAATTTTGCGAGATATTCTTCAAATAATAACCACCCAACTACAAGGTTGAGGTTATGAATTGGTACAACTACAAAATCTACTAACCTTTGTCATTGATGCCAAAGGGGGAGTAGCAGGATGAGAAAATTCAAAACACAGGGATCACATGCTCAGGGGGAGCTCTCACATTTTTGGTAACATGTTTTGGTCTACACTTTTTGGATATCTTTTGAAATTTCTCATGAGTGTTGCCATCAATGCCAAAGGGGGAGATTGTTGGCATATGGACACTCCAATGAGACATTGTGTGTGATTGAAGGTTTTGTCATTGATGGGAACCTTGCAATCCTATGGCACCGGCAAGACATTATACCGGTAAAGCATTACACAAGCAACCTTGAAATCCTATGGCACCGGCAAGACATTATACCGACAAAGCATTATTCAAACAAGATAGTGCACCGGCATCAGCAAGATCACTCTACACCGGCACCGACATAGAAGATGTACACCGACACAAAAGAGAACATGTATACCGGCACAGAGGCCGACAGGACTTTTGATATGTAATATTTTGTTTATTATTGTAAGCTGACTTGGCAAATTGTAAAATGACTCTTGTATATAAAAGAGATCATTGTAAGACATTTGTAGGATATGGATAGGAAGCATAAATAAATTATAAGGCAGACTTAATGTGCGAATTGTAGGTCAAGGGTATATGTAAAGAATAGAGCAAGAATCGGTACTGAATCTGGCATTGAAGATGCTATTGTAAAGCAATACAGAATATTGGATTTGTGTAAATCCTCATTGTAAGTCAGTGTGACTTCTTATTGAGCAGTGTGCTCTAGGCAGTTGGCCTTCCTACATGTGCAGGCCCCTATTGTAAGTAATATTCTCTTATTGGCCAGTAAGTGAATATTGTGGGTCACAAATCCCACCGAGGTTTTTCCCACACTGGGTTTCCTCGTTAAACATCTTGTGTTATGGTGTTCTTTTCATGTGGATGTTTTTGATTCTATTATTTACATTAATTCTTGCATATCGGTATACTATTACTTTATGTTCTGCATATTCAGTTTTAAGAAAATTTCATTACTGGTCAGATACTGATTCACCCCCCCCCTCTCAGTATCTATGGGAACCCTAACACATTACTACGGAGACCATTCATTCTATGGCAACCTCCAAGGAAAAAGCTATGTTTATCAAGTTGGACATGGATAAGGCTTACGATAGAGTTCGTTGGTCTTTCCTCTAGAAGATCCTTAGGGCTTTTGTCTTTGCTGAGGAATGGATACAATGGGTTATGAGTGGAGTTATGTCGACCTCTTTCTTAATGCCAATCAATAGGGATCATACTGAGCTGTTTGGTGCATCTAGGGCCCTTCGTTAGGGGGACCCCCTCTCCCCTTACTTATTCATTCTCCTCGCTGAGGGCTTGGGGAGGTTGATCAAGCATAATGTGGGTCAGGGCAATATTCAGGGTTGGAACTGGGGTAATGACTTGTAGCCGCAGTCTCATTTGCAATTTGTTGATGACATAGCCTTGATGGGACTTACTCGAATCAATGAAGCTACAAATCTGCGTAAGGTTTTGGATGTTTAATTGGTGGCCTCGAGTCAGTTGATCAATGAAGATAAATCTTCTATCATTTTCTTCAACACCCGTGGAACTATTCAAATGAGGATTGCTCTTATCTTGAGATTCCAAGTTGGCTCCTTGCCCTTGAGTTATTTGGGTATTCCTATCTCTCCAGGTAACCCTCCTTGGGAGTCATGGCAGGGTATCTTGGATAAATTTCGCTCGAAGGTTGAACATTGGACTCATAGATGGTTTTCGTTTGCTGGGAGGGTTCAACTGATTCATTCGGTGATTCAAGCTCTTTCGACCTATCGATGTATGCTTCAAGTGGCTCCTAAGTGGTTCTTGAAGGGCTTAGACTCTTTGGCAAGGCAATTCTTATGGGCAAGCAATCTATCCTCATCCAAATGTAGTCTTGTCAATTGGAACTTGGTGTGTAGCCCAAAGCAATCAGGCGGGCTTTGTTTAAGGCAGGCTATTCTATTCAGGGAGGCTCTGGCGGCAAAATTATACTGGAGGTGGTGTGTCGAGCAGGATCGTGGCTGGGCTAAGATTTTGGCCTTCAAATATATGCAGAGGATACCAGCTCAGGAGGTTCCAAGATATCCACTTGAGGGTAAATTCTCTAAGATTTGGTATACTCTCAAGAAGGGGGCCTCTCTCATTAAGGAAGGACTCTTTTGGATCTGCATGAGGGGGGAAGAGGTCCTTTTCTGGAATGACTCTTGGGATGGGTACCCCCCATCCTTGATCAGTTTCCTAATCTTGGGAACCTTAGCCACAGGTTTTTGGAGGTAGGGTGGTCAAGGGTGAGTGATTTCAAGACTGTTTACTAGTGTGGGTAGCTAGAGATGGAGTGGTGGAAGGATCTTAATGAGTGGTCGATTGCTGGGATGGAGGAGGATTGTGCTAAGTTACAAGGCATTCTGGCGAGTAGACACTATAGTGGCATCAAGGGTAGGGATGGACTTGCCTGGTCTCTGAATCCTGAGGGCGTCTTTACTGTAGCTAGTGGGTATAGGGAACTGTTGAACTGAAGATTGGAGGGAAGAGAGGTGCATTGGTGGAAACAGGTTTGGAACAATTCTTCTGGGCCGAAGTGAAACTGCTTTGCTTGGACTCTGGGCTTCAATAGATGCCTAACTTGGGATAATATTCGCAAGTGGGGATTCTTGGGGCCTTCGATTTGTGCAAACTGTGGTAATGGAGAGGAAGACTCCTCACATATGTTCTTCAGATGCCCCTTGTCTATGCTTATTTGGCATTACTGGTGGGGGGTGTGGAAGTGTCCTTATGTTCACGCAGATCTAGTGGAGTTTTGGAGCAATTTGGGTAGACCTCCTATCTTGTCCCCCTTCCTCCAGACGGTTTGGTATATTGGGCCCATTTTCATTCTCTAGCAGATCTGGCTGGAGAGGAACAAAAGGATCTTTTGTGAGGTGAGACTGTTAGTGAAACAAGTGTGGAATAGAATCATGGTTATGATTCGGGAGATGGTGGAAGCTAAATGTGAGGTGAATTTTCTTTTGGATAGAGATGAGGCAGATATCGTGAGTAGGTTTGGCTGGCAGGAGTTGTCTCCCTCCTTCGCTTGTGTCAAAAGAGGTAGGTGTGCTATGAGGAAGGTCCAAAGGGTGGGAAGGTGGAGACCCCCCCAGGATGAGATTATCAAGATTAACACTGATGGCTCCTCCAAGGGTAACCCAGGCCCGACAGGGGTTGGAGGTGTTGGTAGGAATTGTTTGGGCGAGGTGGTTTTCTTCTTTTCGATGCATAAAGGGAGGCAATCTAATAATTTTATGGAGGGACTTGCTATTCTCTGTGCCCTAGAGCGAACTTGGGAGTTGGGTAGAAGGTGAGTGAGATTCATTGGCAGTTGGCAGGGATAGTTCATCATATTCTTCAAATTAGTTCTTTAATTGAGCAGGTGTCCTTCATCCACATTCCTTGTGAATGGAATAGAGCAACTGATTGTTTGGCTAAGTGGCCTTCGGAACATGACAGTGATTGGAAAATTGAAGTTTGGGAGCATCTTTCCCCGGATTACTATGAGGTCTTGCAGAAGATTTTTTCTAAGGATATGGATAGTAATGATGTTGGTTGAGCTTGGTCAGAGCCTGAGGCTCTTTTTTGGAGCCTTGGGGCTTGGGCCCTCCTTGTAATTTTTGTGTCTATTTTACAATAAAGTTTTTACCCCTTTTATTAAAAAAAAGAAAATATTTTCCAGTAGACGATAGAAAGACCAAAATCCATTAATTTCATCAAAAAAATAAAATATCTAGCTACACCCAAATTCGCTGTAAAATAAGTGTTCACCTCATCGCAATATCATAGAAACACTTTTCCAATGTTTGAATTTCCTTGCTTGATAATGTTATTGTTTGCACCTTGCTCTTTGTTTTGATAAAATTTTCTTCCCCTACCATAAAAAATTGAACCTTTGAACAACCATACACTCATATATTCTCTACACTTTTCAAATTCCAATAACATAGTGGCAACCTTTGCAATGCCTCACACTTCATTAGTATCAATATTTTGAGTGAAGATAGTGCTCCTTCTTCTGCTATTGGTATCTGCTCTATCTTCTCCACCTCTACCATTACAAGTGCCTCTAGCTTTGGAAATACTCCTCCTTGCCAAATTCCTTTGGAAACTTCTCTATGTTGGGGCACTTGAGGATCTCTAAGCATTTCAGATTCTCAAGCTTCTACAATGGAGGCAGTTGGTTCAACATGTCATAGCTACACAATCTAATGTAGCCTAGATATTGAGATTCACAAAATGAACGTTCTATTTGGATTAAGTTAGGACATATTAGATAGATTGTCCTCAGTTTTGACATGGCAGTCATGCCATAGGGCAGTCTTTCTGTCTCTGGGAAATCTAGAAATAGAGATTCCATTTGCTTCATGGTTTCAAGCATTCCTTCTTGAATTATTTCACCTTTATATGCAAGCGTTAACCTTTTCAGTTGGTTTAGGGTACCCACATCATTAATTGAAAGTCGACCTCTTCTGCAATTATTCCATGTTATATTTCAAGAACCACATACATTTAGGTACTTTAGATACATAAGGTGTGAGATCCCAAAAGGCATACACTACAAGCCTTGACAAGAACCAACATTCAGAAGTTTTAGGGAAGTCAACACAGACATGCCGGGTGGGAGTTGTGTAATATTAGAATGAAAAAGATCTAATACTAGAAGGTTTCAAAGGGTAACCACAGAGTAAGGGCAGTTTCTTGATTGGCACAAAGCATAATCTGAGGCAAACTAAATTCTTCAAACATCCAATAATTTTTGCCAACGACTGGAGGGAAGTTTGTGATAAATCCAGGACCCTGAGGGAAGTCATACTCCCAATCACTTCTCTTGGATTTTTTGTGAAATAAGTATTACCATATAGTAGCAAGAAGCGGATATGGGGGGATCTAAATACATTTGGAACCCTAGTCAAACTGTTGCTCCTTAATGAAAATTCTCATGTATCTCCCACAGTCATCAACAGGAAACTTAGATAAACCTCTGCGTGCCTAGAAGAAGCATTTTTCTTCCTTCTCAACAATTTGGTGTGCTAAAAAATGGTGCAATATATCATGCACCCTAAAATTGAGCACCTTTCTGTCGCAATCCTTACTAATTGGTTCAATAAGGCACAAGTCCACAAACAAATTGATGTATATCTCTCCAATTTGGAATGGATCTGGCCCAACCACTAAACCTTCTCCCATCTAGTATGTAGTAGCAAGTGTAGTATGGATGACTTCATATTCTAAGAAGGCAGTGAGGTAGAGGAAGCACAACTGCAAGGAAATGCCATAGCCTAGTAAGTCGGCCAAGCATCGTAGCTTAATCTTAACCTTCTTGAAAGCCAGTGTGTAATATCATTCTGCAATCTCTGGAGTATGAATTCCCATTCATTTGACTGAGAAACGCCTTCCATTGCTTGCCCGATTACTTTGATGGCTAACATAAGCCCTTCACACTCATTGCAAATGTGCCTCGCTATTTTCTCATCAATACTCATGGGAAAAACTCCATTACTATGTGGAAAAGCATGAGAAGAAAATAATCTCTAGCTGTCATCCTCTGTTAAGTCTTTCATTGAATGATTGATGAAGGTGGAGCACCCAATTGTGAGAGCACACTTTTACTTCTGGATGCGGCAATGATAATATTGGAGCTGTGACGTGGAGAGTGAGGCACACAAAGCTCCTCTAACAAGCAGCTTGCACTTGTTTCCCAAACATTGTCTAAAAATAGGGCAAACCTGTGTGTATTCATGCTTTCATTCAACCAAGTTTTTACATGGTCTTCGTCTCTCCTATTGAATCGTTAATTTGCTTTAAGAGTTATTTGATTGACAAGGTCATTTCTAAGAGCATTGAAAGACGGATCTTGTGAAACAGTAAGCCAAAGCATTAAGTCATTGCAAAAGAGACTCTGTACCTGGTTACTATTGAAGACTTGTTTGAGCAACAGAGTCTTACTGATCCCACCCTTCCCAACAAGGCCAAAAAGAGACACATTTTTGTGCTTCTATGATTTAATCAGATCCTTAATTCTACTTGATGCAAAATCTTGTCCGACGATAAGAGCCAACTCAATGTAGTTTGTGTAGGGAGGAGTTGAATGAGTAGATGGAAAGAGATCTTCAGATGTACTGGCAAGTGCTGAAGTATGCAGATTAATAGCATGTTCCCATACGACTACTTAGCTTATTTTCACTAGCAGCGGTTGCAAACCTTTTTTAGGAAATATCTGTGCTACTGGTGGCCCCATGAGTATTTATTTTTCTATTTATTTTTAAGAGAAATCTTCAAATTGGTATTAATAATATTAGTAATAATTTGTGCACAAGAAAAAATAGAAATAAAATGTTAAAAGAAAAGAGGGAAACAAATTTGTGGAGCCACGTGGCATTTTTGGCAATATGTTGTTGCTGCTTATTTCCAACCCCCCTATTTTCCCATAGCTTATTTTCAATTCCTAAATAATAGCTACTCCACTTAAATAGAAAAATATTTTAAATTATCCTTTACCAACAATTTTAAATTTGTATGGGAACACTCCAACTGCTTAAAATTAAGCAGAAAATGTGTTGGTGTAAATAAATATTCATCATGGATATTATTACACTTTACTTAAGTTAACTTAGGATAATGCATTTTTTCTTAGTTTGGATATGAGACACTTAGGGAAGTGTGCACATAGGGATATAGCTTGTAGGAGAAATTCCACCTTTTGTGGTTTTATTTTACTGTTACACTCCACATTCGGTGGGTCATCCACCTCTTGTGGATATTATATTTATTCTCCTACCTACCCCTAGTATTTCTTACCTACCCTTGTTTCTCATTGAGCCACATGTCATGATTGTGTGATTGTATATCCATATGGCCTTGCCTATATAAACGGGCTCATATTCATTGTATTGGTGAATCCAGTTGATCATTTGTATATTGATGAGAATACAGTTTGTTCTTGTCATTTTATTGTCTCTATTTATGTTTCTCATTGTTCCCTTGATCTTGGAAAAATATCACATGGTATTAGAGCTATTGGGGTTTCATTGATTGGTTTTGGGAGACATCTTGGAAGGCTTGTATTTTTGGATCTGAGGTACTGCACATTTTGGAGGCATCTTAGAGAGTTTTCGACCTCACCATTGGGTCCAGGAGGTCGTTTCCATAAAAATCGGGTATAAACTCAACCTATTTTAGCGAAAGTCAAATTTTGGGTGTTGGAGAAATTTTTTGCCGAATTCGGATGGTACGGTACGAAATTTTTCGGATTTAAAAAAAAAAAAAACATTTGAAAATTTATTTCGGGGGTTTGTACCTTCTGCCCAGTCAGTAGAGCACAGTTAGTGCCCAGTCAGCAGCGCACAATCAGCCTGGTCCAAGGTGCGATGAACATTTTGATGGTCATACTACCCTCAAATTTAGCATAGTGTTTTGCTGAAGTCAGCATTTTTTGAAAATTTTAACCCCTCTCCATTCAGCAGTTTGGATTTTTGGGTCAACTTTGGAGGCTCATAACTTGCTCAATTTTGTTCCTTTTTGGGTGCAATATTTTTTTATTTGGGCTAATTTTTTGTGCTCTTCGTAGTAGTCTGGTTATTTTCTAATTTTGGTGAACATGTTTTTCATAATTTTTGGATTCTCTCAGTTGTACCTGTCCAATCCTCAATTTTGCAACTTCAAAGGCTTCATTTGGGCTCATACAACCTTCTTTTCAAGTGTTGTTTTTTTTGAAAGTGCATAATTTTTTGTCTACTTTCATAATCTATGATCAACTTTTAGAGATTTTGAGTGTATATTGTACTTTCAGATATTGGTCCTTTTTGGCCTCTTTGGTACTTGTAATTTTCTTGGATCTTAGTTTAGATCTTTTGCTTTATTAGTTTGAGTCTCCTTTGGCCTCATTGAGGCAGTTGTAAAGTTGAAATCAGAAGTCCACTTTACCATTTTTTGTAAGTGGCCCATTGTACATGCACTAAGTATAAAGTGCCAAATCATCTTTTTTTTTGGGGGGGGGGGGGGTTTCTTCGATCGAGTGAATTTGGGGGGTGTCTTGTGTGATTGTGCCTCTCTTTCCTTGTGCTCTTTCATTTTTGTTGCAATGAGTCTTCATAAATTTCCACCTTTAACTCCACATACTTATGTATCTTGGAAAATTAAAGCATGGAGTAAATTAATGGAAAAGGGTCTCACGCATTACATAGATGGAACTATAGAAGTGCCACCAGATCCTAAGACTGATCCTAATGCTTAGTTAGAATGGATCACTAAGAATTGCATGGCTCTTGGAACTTTACACAAGTATGTATCAGATGATGTCATCTTTCATATTGAGAAGTGTGCTACAATCAAAGAGGCTTGGGATATATTTCAGAAATTGTATGGTCAAGTTGATAAAATCAAAGGTTACAAGATTGACAATGAGCTCACCAACTTGGATCCCAAGAATTTTGATACAATCCAACATTATGTCACCAAAGCAAATGAGCTAAGAGAAAAGCTTAAGGATTGTGGAATTGACAAAAATGATGCTCAGTTGATATTTAACTTGTTGGACAAGCTTGCACAAGAATATGCCGCATTTGTTTCTAGCTTCCAAACTCATTGTTTGACAGTGGGGAGTTCCTACACTATGCCTTCATTTGATGCTTTCATAGAAATGTTGATGTTGGAACAATCTAAGTTGTTGAACTTGGGGCTTTTCAAGTCTTCAAAGTCCAAGGATTTGGTAGCTAATCAAGGGAATCAGGGAGTTCAAGGCAAAGATTCCAACAAGAAGAAGAAGCAATCTAAGTCAAAGCCACAACATGAAAAATGGCAATCATCCTCTCCATCACAAGGCAATTTTTCATCCTCTTCCAAGAAGCGGACACCACCTAAGAACGATAAACCAACTTGTGCTTATTGCAAGAAGTATGGTCATGATGAGCATCGATGCCACACCAAGCAAGTTGATGAGTTGACAAATCTTCTTAAGAAAAACAACATCAACTTGCCATCCACCTACACAAAGAAGGATTCCACTCCTTCCTCTTCCTCACAGTGTAAGGGAAAAGGGCAAGCATTTATGGCTACAACAGGTTCTTCACAACAGTGGATACTTGATTCGGGTGCCTCTTATCACGTCGGTTCTACAAAGGAGCAGTTTTCTTCATTGGAGCCATCAAAGGTACCTCACATTTACATAGGAGATGATACACAAGTTGAGGTTGAAGGGAAAGGTTCAGTTGAAATGGATGATGGAACATTTGAGAATGTTCTCTATGTTCCTAACTTGTCTACCAACCTTCTCTCTATCTACCAAATCACTCACTATGGGAATGGGAAAAAGGTTGAGTTTACACCTGATTTAGTTGTGGTAAAGGAACTTGATAATGATGCCTTGCTAGTAGTGGGACAAGTCAATGAAAACTCAAAGGATTTATTCATTTTCCCACTTTGTGCCAAGTTCTTCTTCTAGGGCCTTGCTTACTCATTCAAATTCAGAAATTAATCTACGGCATGAGCGGTTTGGCCACCTCAACTACCGCTATCTTCAGCAGCTCAACACCAAAGACATGGTCACAGGTATGCCTCGAATCAGTTTTTCAGAGGGTGTATGTGTAGGATGTTCCATGGGCAAGTATCCCAAAGAGAAGTTTGATAAGGGGAAAGCTTGGAGAGCTTTGGAAGTTCTTCAACTTGTTCACAACGATGTAGTAGGTCCATTTCCATCACCTTCATTTAGTAAGGCCCGCTATGTCCTCACCTTCATTGATGACTACTCCCGCTTCACTTGGGTCTACTTTCTTATTCATAAGAGTGAAGTACTTGACAGATTTCAAGACTTCAAGACTCGTGTGGAGAAGCAATCCGGGAAAGTGGTCAAGATTCTTCGTACAAACAATGGAAGGGAATATGTGAACAAAAGACTTGAGGATTTTTGTACATTTGACGGGATTGGTCTTTAGCATTTTGTTGCATACACTCCATAGCAGAACGAAGTTGTAGAGCGCAAGAATAAAACTCTCAAAGAAATGGCTAGTTGGATGATACATGCATGTTCTCTTGATCCAGCCTTTTGGGCAGAGGCTATCAGTTGTGCCACACACATCCAGAATCAAGTTCCTCACAAATATTTGCAAGGTATTACTCCTTTTGAAGCTTGAGCTGGTAGGAAACCGATTGTGAGACATTTCAGAGTCTTTGGGTGTCCAACATGGGCTCACATACCACCGCAGACACGCAAGGCATTGGAACTGTAGAGTAAGCCTTGTATTTTTGTTGGATATCCTAAGGGTGTTAAGGCATATAGATTGATGGATCCTGAGACACATGAGGTGTTTATTGAGAGGCATGTTCACTTTGAGGAAAGCTCTCCTAGCTTAGCCTCTCTACCTCCTCCACCTTCCTCCATTGTGGATAGTGATGCCAGTGATTCAGATGATGAGACTCCTTCAACTCTGACTCATAGGGTTAGACCTCTGCAGGGTCCACTTGCAGTTCAGGAGCCTCATTCTCCACCTCTACCTAGACCTCATTGGGCTCAACAGACACTTGAGTCAGCATTTTCTCTTGTTGGGGATCCTTCAGATACACAGAGGGCTCAATCACAACATCAGGACCTTCCACATGCATTCATTTCTACTGCTTCCAACCCGTAGACATTTTGGGAAGCATCAGGGGTTCCTGAGTGGGACCAAGCCATGGAGGAAGAGTATGGTTCCTTGATGAGTAAAAACACATGGAATTTAGTGTCTCTCCCTAAGGGAGAAAGATGGTTCGATGTAAGTGGATCTATCAGACCAAATTTGCAGCGGATGGTAGTGTGGATAAGTATAAGTCTCGGCTTGTTGTGAAAGGTTTCTCTCAGGTTCCAGGTGTTGACTATACTGAGACGTTTGTGCTCGTAGCCAAGATGAACTCCATTCACTTGACACTTGCTATTGTCGCAGCTCGTGGATGGGCTTTACATCAGATTGATGTGAAGAGTTCTTTTCTTCATGGGGATCTTGATGAGGATATTTATATGGAGTAGCCACAGGGTTTCATCCAGGATTCTTCCTTGGTTCGATGACTAAGAAAATCTCTCTATGGCCTTCAGCAGGCCCCCAGGGCTTGGTACACCAACATGGATTCCTTTCTTCTTTGAGCAAGGTTCACCAGGTGTCATTCTGATCCAAATGTCTACATTTTGTGACATGATGATGCACACTTGATACTTGTGCTCTATGTTGATGATTTGATCATTACAGGGAGCACCGCATCCATCATTAGTAGTGTCAAATCTGCTTTGCATGATAGATTTGCTATGACTGACTTGGGTCTTTTGCATTATTTTCTTAGGATAGATATTTCACAGTCATCTTTTAGGATCACTCTTTCACAACCCAAGTATGCTCTTGATCTTCTTGCACGCTTTCATATGGCTGATTGTAAGCCTGCCCCGACTCCCTTTCTTTTAGGAGTTAAGCTTGAGGCTCGATGTTCTTGTCCACCAGTTGATGCCACATTGCATCGTTAGTTTGTGGGTAGTCTCATTTACTTGACTCAAACATGCTCTGATATTTTATTTGTGGTTGACATGGTTTCCCGCTTCATGCAGGAACCACATGAGCTTCATTGGAAAGTCATCAAATGCATCCTTCATTACATCCAGGGTACACATCACTATGGGATTCACTATGTAGCAGGCACAGGACTTCGCTTGGTTGGTTACACAGACTCAGATTGGGTTGGCGATCTTGATGATCGTAAGTCTACTTCAACTTATAGTTTTCACCTTGGTTCAGGCCCCATTTGTTGGCAGAGCAAGAAGAAGCATGCTATTTCTCTCTCTTCGACTGAAGTTGAGTATCGAGGAGCTGTTAACGCAGTGACTAAGACCATTTGGCTTTAACAGATTCTCACAGAGTCTGGGTTCACCACTCCACGACCGACAGTTCTACATTATGACAATTAGAGTTCTATTGCAATCTTGAAGAACTCGGTCTAGCATCAACAGACCAAACACATCGAGATCCATATGCACTACATCCGAGAGTTGATTCAGGAGGAGGTCATTGATTTGCAGTATTGTCCTACAATAGAGTAGGTTGCCAAAATCTTTACCAAACCTTTCACCGAGAGTAAGTTCCAATAGTTGTGAGCTCTCTTGGGGGTACGTGATGTCTCATTAGGGGAGTCAGTTGACTTCTCTTTCCTCTCTTATGGGGGGACTTTTTCCTCTCTTAGATTTTGTCCTTCTTCTTTGAGAGTCTTTTGTACATTCATCTCTCTTTTGGGGGGGAGTTTTTTTCCTACTGGGTTTTCTCCCTTTCTCTGTTTGTGAGAGATTGCATTGCATAGGTTTGCTTGCATTTTCATATTGTACATGGGTACCTATCATGGCCTAGTAGTTGAGACCCATCTTGCATTGTTGACTAGAGTCTTCATTCCCCTAAGTTGCACTTAAGGGGGTGTTGGTGTAAATAAATATTCATCATGGATATTATTATACTTTACTTAAGTTAACTTAGGATAATTCATCTCTTCGTAGTTTGGATATGAGACACTTAGGGAAGTGTACTACACATAGGGATATAGCTTGTAGGAGAAATTTCACCTTTTGTGGTCTTGTTTTGCTGTTACACTCCCCATTCGGTGGGTCATCCACCTCTTGTGGAATATTATATTATTTCTCCTACCTACCCCTAGTATTTCTTACCTACCCTTGTTTCTCATTGAGCCACATGTCATGATTGTGTGCTCATATATCCATATGGCCTTGCCTATATAAGCGGGCTCATATTCATTGTACTGGTGAATCCAGTTGATCATTTGTATATTGATGACAATACAGTTTGTTCTTGTCATTCTATTGTCTCTCTTTATGATTTTCATTGTTCCCTTGATCTTGGAAAAATCTCACAAAATGGAATGAGAGGATGTAGAAAAGCAACAGAAGGTGTGGAAGCTCTGAGTGAGTTTCCTAATCTTTATGCTCATTGTGTAACGATAAAAGAGATGAGAGTATGCAGGTACAATGCAGTGCTGGGTCAAATCAGATGCTTCATCCAGAAGAGCATCCAATTCGTTCAACCAACTATTTACCATGAAAGGAAAAAAAAAAAAGGAGTGAGAGAATGTGTTCAGTTTGCCAGAGTTCAAAGTTTTTCTATATTGTTGCATTTCCATGTTCATTAATTGAATTTTGAGAAGCTGGACCTTGAGGACATCCAACTCTTTCCTACATCTGATGGCAATATTGATGTATTGAATAACAACATTTTGGGGCTACCTTAGAAAGAAAATTGGAATTCTACTGAAAGTCTATTTCTGAGGGAAAGCGAAGGAAATGCAGCCAAATAGTAGCTAAAGCTCCTGCCAGAGAAGCAGGCTAATTGTTGGTTCCTTTGAGATGCTATTAATTAGTAGTCCTACAGAGACCTCATTAGACACCAATCTTTGTTACATAGGAAAGTGTAGAAAGAACTTATAAAATAACCTATAGAAACAACTCAATTTAACCACGCGGATCATAAACCTGTTAATTCTTTTATTTCATTTAGTCATTATTAGTAAATTTCAATTGAAATATTTAAACTAGTAAATTCAATTGAAATATTTAAACTAGTAAATTTCAATTATATTTCAATTGAAATATTTAAACTGATTTAAATTCAAATAAACTTTTTTATAATTGTATATCTCTATTTTATCTCTATAGTAGTAGATATCTATTTCTCCTTCCACTTTAAATGCTAGCATTTAAGTGTCTTCTCCATGGCCATTAATTACCCTTGCTAAAAGCATGGCTCAATTAATATAAGTTCGCCATGCTCTAAGCAATAGGAAAGCAAAAACTAAATAAACAAAATTTATATACCTATGATGAGAAAATATAGACTTACAAACAAAAAAGTGAAAATATATACATCAATATGAATTTATTAAAATTGAATATAATAATTAAAGTTAAGTTTAAAATAAAGTCTCAATTAAAATATATTAAAAATGTTTTATCATTAAAAATCATATATTTATTTAGTAATAAATATTGCCTAAATCCTAACTAAACACAACATAATAGAAATAATGAAAATATACCCCCTTACTAGAGTTGGGGAATTAGAATTTTGATTCCCTCTAATTATATTCTTGGACATTGGATGCATGGGGGAGTTCAAGCATATAAAATGTCACCTGACATAATGTATAGTAGCTAGTTAGGCTCTAATTAGGCAATGACCTTTAGTTTATTCAATGTAACATTTTCTCTATTTCATAGTTTTATCCCATGAGAAGGAATGGAATACAGTTTTTTTCCTAGTGGAACAAAGAACATCTTCAAACCTTCACTATTGCAAGTGCAATTAAGGAATTCCAACATAAAACTTATTATTGGCGAGTTGTGCAATTAATGACAAAAATACACCATCTAAAGCCATGTATAAACTCTTATGATGATCTTGGATACCTATTATGAAACTCTTTGGCCAAATCAAATTAAATTTGATGTAAAAAAATTTAGAACATTTTATTCTCATTATTAAAGTTCATAGAAAACTACACACAATTGACAATAAAGGTGGCCACTGCTTATTGCATGCTTCCACACTTTGGAATTGACTTATTGTAAATGTTCACATTGTAGTTTATTTTGGACTTGACTCATTGGTCAATGTTCACATTGTGATTTATTTGGAACTTGACTCTTTCATTAGTGTTCACATCATAGTTAGTTTTTGACTTGACTCATTAGTCAATGTTCACATCACAATTTATTTTTTACTTTACACATTGGTAAGTATTTAGATCCTAGTTTATTTTTTACTTGACTCTTTTGTCAATGTTCACATCAGAGTTTATTTTTGACTTGACTCATTGGTCAATGTTCACATCACATTTTATTTTGGACTTGACTCATCACTAAATGTTCACATGAGAGTTATCACGATCAATGGTCATATTACAATTTATTTTTGACTTGACTCATTGATCATTGTTCACATGTCAATTATTTAAACTTAACTCATTTTTGAGAGTTCATATCACAATTTATTTTTGACTTGACTCATCTGTCAATGTTCATATTGGAGTTTATTTCGACTTTGACTCATCCCTCATGTTCATATTGCACTTTATTCTTTAACCTAAGATATATATTTCTTAAGAAATTGGATTATTATGAATGTTCTCATTTAAAAAAAAAATCTCTTCCTCATTTATCACAGACCATTCCTCGCACGTTCCTGAGCCTATAATCCATTCAAGAACTTCTCACTCTTCACGAAAATGGTCAATTCTATTGTAATCGGTAAAAGAACTTCATTTTCAAGAGTCTTCGGTCAAACCAAATTAAATCTTCAGATGAAAATTCGCCACATTTCATTTGTATTATTGAATTTAATAGCGACTTGTAAGCAATCGATAATAGAAGTATCTACGCGTCTGGACAAAAGGAAAAGGAAATTGGGGATTCTTGCCTTCTAGGTTACGAAAAGATTACTTGGGGATTCTTGCCTTCTACGGTTCTCAATCTAATCATGTAGAAGTTTAGTATTGCAAATTTCTATGAAGTTTAGGATTGTGTAAAAGTTCGTTCAAGATTCTAATTTAGGATTGGTGTTTTGAATTTGAGGATTAAGTTTTTTTGAGGAAAATTTGATCTTATCTAAAACGTAATTTATATTTCACACTATTTAAATCATATAGAATTCTAAATTAGAATAGGATGCACTTTCAAATAAAATATTTCTTATATGCAAATAATATTTGTGCATTTTTGTTTGTCAATTTTAATATACTTTTTAGTATTTGTCTACTTTTAATATAGAATAAAAATGGGCATCTAACTTTATCCTTAGTACAAAATAGTACCAAGATAAGAGACAACCTCTATTAATGTGCCTTGTGAAAACAATTATTTAATAAAGTTGCAAGGGTAAATGGTTTGTCTTAAGATGACATGTACTTTTTTTAATGTGAAATGTTTAAAATAAATTCAAAATTATTGTGGTTGCCTTGCCTTCCACATTTCTCTCATTTTATGGTAGCACCAAACTAATATACAATAAAAATATGAGAGTGATGCCATTAGCAATAAAAATTTGAGAGTGTTTGGGTCTTTCTCTCTACCCAAACCTTCATATACTGTCTTGAGCTTGTCTTAGTCTGTAATTTACCTTCTTTCTTATCCTGTCATTCTCTAAACATCCCGATGATGGATCACAGATGAAAAAATAGTATTTTTATAATCATATAAAATACAAATTAAATTGAAACTATAGAATTTTTAATGATTTTTTTATTTATGTGCATTCATTGATTAAACTAATTTAAAATAAAAATTCAATGAATGCAATAGTATCCTATCCTTGGAAGAACTAAAAATTGGACAAATCAAAACAAACACTACAATAATAAGTCTATAATATATAAAAATTATTTTCAACATAATATTAAAATTTTGCATTCTATATTATAATGATATATCTTTATATACCATTATTTTGACACAAAATGTATAAAGACCAAAATCGATTAATTTCATCTAAAAACTGAAACATCTCGCTACACCAAAATTCACCATAATAAAAATATTCACCATGACGAAGGATATCATAGTAGCGTTTTTCAGATGTTTCAGTTTCTGTGGTAGATAATGTTATTGTTTGAACCTTACTCTTTGTCTTGATGACAAGTAAAACCTTTGAACAACCATAAACTCTTAACTTCTCTACACTCATCAAATTCTAATAACACTGTGGTATCCTCTGCAATGCCTCAAACTTCAATATTGTCAATATTTTGAGTGATGACAGGGCTCCTCCTTCCACTATTGGTAGCTGCTCTATCTTCTCCACCTCTACCATTATAAATGCCTCTATATTAGGAAACGCTCATCCCTTGCCAAATTCTTTTGGTAACTTCTCTATGTTGGGGCACTTAATGATCTCTAGGTGCTTAAGATTCTCGAGCTTTTGTAATGGAGGTAGTTGGTTCAACAGTTCACAACTGGACAATCTAATGTAGCCCAGATATTGAAATCCACAAATTGAATCTTCTTTTTGGTGTAAGTGAGGACATACTAGACAGATTATCCTCAATTTTTACATGGCCATCATGTCATGAGGTAGACTCTCCATATTAGTGAGATACATATGTATATGCTCCATCTGCTTCATGGTTTCAAAAATTCCTTCTCAAATTATTTCACCATTATATGTAAGCGCCAACCTTTTTAGTTGGTTTAGGGTACCCAGATCATTAATTGAAAGCCGACCTCTTCTCCATTCATTCCAAACTATATTTATAGATCCACCTACATTCAGGTACTTTAGAGACCTAAGGTGTGAGGTCCCATAAGGCATGCACTGCAGGTTTTGACAAGAAGCAAGAATCAAAAGTTTTAGGGAAGTTAACTTAGAAATGTTGCATGGGAGTTGTGTAATATCAGATTGATAAAGATCTAATACTTGAAGGGTTCTAAGGTTTGTGACAGAGTAAGGAAGTTTCTTGATTGGCACACAACATAATCTGAGGCAAACTAAATGCTTCAAACATCCTATATTTTTTGGCAAAAACTGCAAAGCAATTCGTGACAAATCAAGGACCCTGAGAGTGGTCATACTCCCAATTACTGTTGGAATGTGAAGTCCAAATTGCATTCTTAGCTTGCAGTGGTTGAGTCATCATGGCTATCTTATGGAAGCTCTGCATAAGAACAAAACATGGGAGCTTGTGCCATTGCCTAAGGGGAGAAAAGCTATTGGGAACAAGTGGATCTTCAAATTGAAGAGAGATTTAAATGACAATTTGGAGAGTTATAAAGCTCAATTGGTGGCCAAGGGGTATGCACAAAAATCTGGTATTGATTTTGATGAAAAAATTTCACCTGTTGTACGGTTAAGTATTGTTAGAGTTGTTTTAGCTCTTGTTGCTAGTCTTGATGTGGAGTTAGAACAATTAGATGTAAAAATAACCTTCCTACATGGTGATCTCTCTAAGGAGATTTATATGCAACAACCAGAAGGTTTTGAGGAAAGAGGCAATGAGAATCTTGCTTGTGGGCTGAGAAAATCATTGTATGGTTTGAAACATGCACCAAGCTATTGGTACAAGTGGTTTGATTCCTTCATGTTGAGTCTAGGTTTTAGTAGATGTGTGGCTGATAACTGTGCCTATTTTTAAAGGTATTATGATTGTAGTTTTATTATTCTACTACTGTATGTTGATGATATATTGGTAGCAGGTCCCAGCACGTGTAAAATCATCCATTTGAAAACTCAACTTGCTAGGGAGTTTGAGATGAAGGACTTAGGTAGTGCAAATCAAATTCTTGGAATGAGGATACATAGAGACAAAAACAACATGAAATTATGGTTGTCACGAAAAACTTACGTGGAGAAGGTTCTACAACACTTCAATATGCAGAAAGCACAACTAGTTAGTACTCCATTTCCTGTTCATATTAAATTGCCGTTTGAACAGTGCCCTAGCACAGAAGCAGAGAAGACCAAGATGTCTCATGTACTGTACTCATCAGCAATAGGAAGTCTTATGTTAGCCATCATGTACACCAGACTAGACATTGCACAAGCAGTGGGAGTTGTCAGTAGGTACATAACGAATCTCGGTACTGATCATTGGAAAACTGTGAAGTGGATTCTTAGATATTTGAGAGGCACTTTAGATGCTACTATTTATTATAGTGGGAGTAGTCTTCAAGTTAATGGGTATGTGGATGCATATTTTGGTGGAGACATAGATAAGAGAAAGTCTACAACCAGTTATGTTTTCTCTTTAGCTAGAGGTGTTGTTCGTTGGGTGTCGAAGTTGCAGGCAGTGGTGGCATTGTCTACTACTGAGGCAGAATATATGGCAGCAACACAAGCTAGCAAAGAGGTGATTTGGCTTCAAAGAATTTTGGGTGAATTGTAAGTGAAGCAAGATAGCATGGTACTGCATTGTGACAGTCAAAGTGCTTTACACTTAGCACGAAACTCAGCTTACCATTCCAAAACAAAGCATATTGATATTCAATATCACTTTGTTTGTGAAGTGGTGGAAGGTGGACAAATCTCTTTAGCCAAGATTCACACTGATGTAAACCCTACAAATATTTTGATGAAACCTATTAGTAGACAAAAGTTCATTTGGTGCAGAACTTCTCTTGGTCTGCAAATTATGTAATGATAGGCAGCATTGTCAATGGTCTTTCAGTAGAGTAATTATTCAGAGTTTGAAATTCGACTTCAAGTGGGAGAATGTTGGAATGTGAAGTCCGAACTGGACTCTTAGCTAGCAGTGGTTGAGTCAACATAGCTATCTTAGCTAGCAATGGTTGCGTCATCATGGAGTACCCATTGTTTATGGTAAAAATAGAAACAACAATATTGAAAGACTAAATAGATTCAACCACAAAACCCTAGCCTAACAACAACAAAGATCCACCATAACATATGAAGTTTACCTAAGACAATGCAAATCAACAAAATCACAAAGATGATACCATCACATATCCAATAGCGTTTGAATCTCCATTCTTTCTATCTCCATTGATCTTGCTTGATATATTTGTTCTCAGATTTTATGTGTGCACAAGGGCTCAACAAAGAATGGAAATGTGGTTGATAGCTTGATCGCATATGAAAGTTTGAATGCTAGAATGCTTGAAGGATTGATTAGGGTTGATAATGAAGGAAGCATCTCCTTATATAGAAGACACTATAAGAAATGGAGGGATAATATTAAGAGGTGTAAAAGATAAATGGTCAGCTAGGATTAGAGGGTAGGTAGAAGAAAATAAGAAAATAATGAGAGGGTAGGTAGTGTAGGAATTAAGAGATGAATGACATGTGTCATAGGTAGAAAAGGCTAATGAATTAATTAAATAAATAAATATTTATTTAATTAATAGAAGAAGTGGTATCAATTAAATAAATAAAAGTATTTATTTAATTTAGAAAAAGGATAATTTAAATAAATAAATGTATTTATTTAAATGAGAAAAAGCTAGAAGAGGATAAATGAATTAATTAAATAGATAAAGATTTATTCAATTAATAGAATAATTAGGCTAAAATAATTAAATAAATAAAGATATTTATTCAATTAGACTAGACATTTTAGGTATCTACATTTTGCCCCTCTTTGAGACAATGCAGCTTGTTGCGCTGTTTCAAAGAAGATAAGATGAACTGATACAAAGTTTCATCAAGATGGGAATGATATGCTCCCTCGAGAGATTGGATAAAAATGTCTGTAAAGATTGCAGACAATCTCTCGATAAGAAAGAAAGGCAAGAAAAGATTGACAAGATAGGATAAAGTGACATAGTCATGGGATAAAGAAGACTAACATGGGAGGCTAGGGATAGGGTAGTCTATAAGATAGACTACAAGTGAAAACATCCTCACTATCATCCACACACCTAAGAGATCAGAGTGCAGAGAGAGTAGAGAGCAATCAACAATGATGACATTAGTGCACAGATTCAATCGTGTTCATCAATATCAGAGGCCAGGATATGCTGGAGAGCTAGTAAGTACCAAAAAACCTCCTTGTATCTTGGTGCATTAATTGTTGTCATAAATGCATGTCGGGTAGGGTAATAAATGGGCATTAGATATGTTGCAAAAATGTCAAGCGGGGAAAATGATGAGAAGGTGCGTCTGCATTGGTGCTAGGCGCGTCTGGGTAGGTTAGGTGCATCGATGTCGGGTTTAACTGCGTCTATGGTTTCAAAGGCGTCTGGGCAGAGCAGGCACATTTATGAAGTATGCAAGCGTGTTTGTGTCTTCAATACACATTGAGGTCTTCAAGGTCGAATTGCCAATTCTGTGATAAACATACATTGTCGATTGGATAAGCTGCTGAGAGGATACATTCAAGTAGGTCCTCTAGGGAAGACTAGGATAGCCGATAGGGCTAGGATTGACAATTCTGTGATAGAACATATGTTGCCAATTAGGAAACTACTCAAGAGGATACACTCAACTAGAGGCCCTGGGATAGGATAGATCAAGACACTTTGTGATGAACAAGGAGTACCATAGAAATTGACAATTCTGTGATAGAACATACATTGTCAATTGGAGTAAACACAATGGAAACACAAGGATATGATGGAGGAAACGTAGAACTGAGTGAATTATATTGTGAAAACTATTGACAATCAACCGGCAACAACCAGGTTACAAAAACCGGGTCACTGGCCTACTAAAACATGCTTAATTATAGAACAGGTCACAACTGGGACCTCAAATCTTAGGATCTATCTTCTATGTTCTACATCTTAACTGATCTCTACTTATCTTCATTCCAATGCTCAATTACAATGATTTATATGATCCAAGGAGATCCGATCGACCCAGAAAGGGATCAAATACCGAAGAACAAGACCTAACATGTAAAAACAACAAGGTCGGCCTCCGCCAAAGAAGTTCCTCCAAAAAATACAAAGGATGAAGTGTAGATCAAAGGAAGGTCGACCACATGCCAAGGACCATCAAAATCAACGCTCAAGGCTCCGCAAGCTGTGGAAGGGATCTGGTAGATTTTGTTAGATTACAAATGCAAATAGGTCTAGGCAACCGGTTCTAGAGAACTGTCTCGGAAACTAGTAGCAATAACTTGCTAGAAAGTGATCTAAATGCTCCATGGTTTGGGAATAAGGTAGATGATCAAGTCTTCAAGAAAAAATCCAACTGCTTGAGATCCGGCGAGCCAATGCTAGAAAATGCTGAAACTGCAAAACATAAAGCAAAACAAAAAGAAAAAATAGTTTTGGCTGATGCAAGATTGCCATGAACCAAGGATGCTCTTGCATCATATTATCTATGAAATATTTTATATGATCTCGATATTTAATACAATTTCTTTAAAAATATCATCATAAAACAACATACAATATGGATAAAATATTTGTTATATGATTTGCAAGTAGGAACTATCTTTGAAATTCTAAAGATGCAATTTGCAAGATTACTATGGATGAAAAGATGTAATGTAAAGTGAAAGAAACCATTATCCAATAGAATATTTTGGTTCTTGTAACTAAGAAAAAATGTAATCTTCTTTGTTGAATACAAAACAAAAATTGCATGGCTTATTTATTCCACTTTCATAAATAAATAACATAACCCAAAGTAATTGGAGCCACTTCCATGTTTTCTTCTTTTTAAAACCACTTTCTAGTAGTAATTGTAACTACTAAACCTCTTGGGCCTTCTAATAGGTTGTACTTATCTAGTCCCTAAGATCCCTTACAACCCTCTCAAACACCTCACTCTTCTATTAATTACCAAAACCTAATTTGTTTGAAACTTAAAAATATTACTTAGCTTTTCTCAAAGTATTTGAGTTATGTTTGTTGTAGACGTCTACTTTATTTTTACAATATACATTTAATATTTTATGACAAAAAGAAAATTCAAATAATTAGAGGAAGTTAAATAGTAATGACAATTGGAACACTTAAAGCTATTTTCAAACTATTGTGTAATGAAACCTTTTCTTATTATTAGGGGCTTTGATAACCCCTAAGTAGAATAATGAAAAACCAAGTCTAAGATACCAAATAAGAATCCATCTTGTTATCACAAATCTAATAAATAATCATAATTATAGTTATAGAATAGTTGCTTCTTAGGTACTATTAGTCTTGCCTATAAGCTATAAACAACCCATTTTCTTCAATTTCTCTTAATCTATTCAACATCCAAGAATTTGAATCTATCATAGAGCCTCTTCTTGTTGCCATGAAGTCAAATTGCTCCCTTTATAGATCCTAACCATGTTTGAGAAATAAATTGTGTTAGAAAGTATCTTTGGGATCTACTATAGATAGAGGGAAGATAATTGACTTACTTGATAGAAATCAATATAATAAAGTAACAATATACAAAATCATAAGATGTTGACATCGATGAATTCAAATCTTAGACAATTTCTAATTACATATACAATATATTTTTTCTTTTTTAGATTAATATAACTTAGACTAATATTCCTTAATGTAAATCTCAAACACATAACTCAAAAATCTTTGACATAAAACTAATATATATTAATCTTATTCTTTAAGAAATTATATTTTTTATTTTGTTTTATTGAATAAAGATAATATACAATAAAAGAATAATAATTACAAAAGATCTATATAAGAAAAGAGTATGTAAACAACACTAACGAAACATGATTACTCTTCTTTTACATTTTTTTCATTAACCTATAAAAATAAGATCATTTAAATTTTTGTAGAGTTCTACTTTGTAGATTAACTTGAGTTAATCTATAAAACAAAACCCTAGATACTAAAATAATAATTTAATGTATGAAAATATAAATTCTGAATTAATGAAAAAATAAATAAAAATCCTAAAGTTAGGAAATCCACACTGAAATATCTTTAGAATTTCAATTTTCTTGGAAGGTGCCCCCAAAATGGGTGACCCTGGCTTCATCACTGGATTTGCTAGTTATGCTATTCAGTTGGCTTGGGATCAGATAATGCATCACATCAACATTGCCATCCGATGCAAGAAATAGTTGGATGCCCTCAAACTTCTGCTTCCCAGAATTCAAGCAATGAATGTGGAATTGCAGGAGTATCGAAAAGCTTTGAACTCTGGCAAAATGAGTACGTCACCTCACCATCCTTTGCCCTCCACAGTCAACAGCTGGTTGAACGAATTGAATGCCCTTCTGGAGGAAGCATCTGATTTGGCCCAGTACTGCAGTGTACGCTCATACTTTTATCTCTTTTCTCGTTACAGAACGAGCAGAAAGATCAGGCACCTCATTGAGAATCTAGAAAAGCATATAGCCTGCACACCTTCTGTTGCTTTTCTGCACCAACTGCAGCAGCATGTCGCGAATCGGCAAGTGCTTGAGCAGATTAAAGAGAGATTGGATTATCTTAATCATAGTACTTCAGCAGTGGCCAGCGCATCTGGAGATCTCTTTCCATCCATTTATTCGGCCACTTCCAACAAGAAGTATATTGAGAAGGCAGTCATTGTGGGACAGGATTCTGAATCAAACAGACTTGTGGAGCTGATTGATTCACAGCAGCACAAAAATGTGTCTCGTTTAGGACTAGTTGGGAAGGGTGAGGCCGGTAAGACTCTGTTACTCAAACGAGTCTTCAACAGTGACCAGGTACAGAGTCTCTTTCGCAATGATTTGATGCTTTGGCTTACTGTTTCACAGAATCCATCTTTCAATACTCTCCGAGACGATCTTGTGAAACAAATATCTGTTCAAGTAAATGAAAGATTGGACAGTAGAGAGGAAGACCATGTGAAAACATGGTTGAATGAATGCATGAGAAAGCACAAATTTGCCCTATTTTTAGATGATATTTGGGAAACAAGTGCAGCCTCGCTGTTAGAGGAGCTATGTGTGCCCCATTCTCCACACCACAAGTCTAACATCATCATTGCCACTTCCAGAACTAGTAGTGTGGTCTCACAGTTGGGTGTTCGGCCTTCATCACTCATCGAAATGCAAGATTTGACTGAGGACGACGGTTGGAGATTGTTTTCTTTCTATGCATTTCCACACAGCGATGGAATTTTGCCCATGAGCATTGACCAAGAAATAGCGAGGAGTGTCTGCAAGGAGTGTCATGGGGGCCTTCCGTTAGCCCTCAAAGTAATTGGGAAGGCAATGGTAAGCGTCACTCTGTCAAATGAATGGGAATTGACAGTCAAGAAGTTGCTACAATGCTTTGGCCGACGTGGCTGGCTATGGCATTTCCTTGCAGTTGTGCTTCCTCTGCCTTGCTGCTTTCTCAAAAGGTCATGTCATCTATTCTAATGATGCCATTGACTACTGGATTGGAAAAGGGTTGGTGGCCGGAAGGGATCCTCTTCAAATCGGAGACACATACGTCATTCTGTTACCGGATCGATGCCTTATTGAACCAATCCAGAAGGATTATGACGGAAAGGTAATCTGCTTCAGGGTACATGATGTTCTGCATGACTTAGCACAACAAATTGCTGAGAAGGAAGAAAAATGCTTCTTCCAGGCAAGCAAAGGATTACAGGAGTTTCCTATGGTCGATTGTGCAGGACATATCAGAATTTCATTAGAAGAGAATAGTTTGACTAGGGTTCCTAAAGAAATCCGAGCTCCTTATATCCGCTCCCTGCTACTCTCTTCTAATCCTTCTTTGACGGAAATTCCAAAAGAAGTGATTGGGAGTATGACCGTTCTCAGGGTCCTGGATTTGTCACGGACTGCCCTCCAGTCGTTGCCAGAAAACATGGGATGTTTGAAGCGTTTAGTTTACCTCGGGTTATCCTTTGTGCCACTCAAGAGACTGCCCAACTCTGTCACTGCTCTTAAAAACCTGCAAATATTAGATCTTTATCGATCTGATATTACACAACTCCCGTCCGGCATTTCTAAGTTGACTTCTCTAAAACTGTTGGACGTTAGTTTCTGCAAACATCTGCAGTGGAAGCCTTATGGGATCTCACGCCTTACGTCCCTGGAGTACCTGGATGCATTTGCTTCTTCAAATATGCAGTGGAACAAGTGCAGAAGGGATCGGCTTCCAATTAGTGATTTGGGCACCCTAAACAAACTGAAAAGGTTGGGGCTCCATAATAATGGTGAGATAATTCAGAAAGGAATGTTGGGAACCATGAATCAGGTGGAATATCTATGTATGCATCTGACGGGTATGGAAAGCCTACCACAGGACATAATTTCCATGTCAAAATTGAGAAAACTTTTATTAACATGTCCTCAGTTAGTCCAGATAGAAAATTCATTTTGTGAATTTCAAAAGCTGGGTTATCTTAGTTTGTTCGATTGTGGCATGTTGAAACAACTACCTAACTTGCACAATCTTCTAAGTCTAAAGAACCTGCATATCGTTGAGTGCCCCAACATTGAGAAGTTTCCAGAGGAATTTGGCAAGAAGGGGTGATTTCCTAAGTTGGAGATATTTTCAGTGGTGAAGCTGAGGAAGCTGGAGCAGCTGCCAATAGTGGAAGAAGCAGCACTGCCTTCACTTAAAACATTGACAATAATGAAGTGTGAGGCATTGCAGAGGCTACCACAGTGTTATTGGAATTTGAAGAGTGTAGAGAAGATAAGAGTGTATGGTTGTTCAAAGGTTCTATTTGTCATGGCAGAGGAAGAAAGCTTAATCAAGACAAAGATTAAGGTGCAAACAATAACATTATCTACGATAGAAACTCAAACATCGGAAGAACGGTATCATGATATTCTTCAGGGGGGTGAACATTTTTATTATGGTGAATTTTGGTGTAGTGAGATGTTTCAGCTTTTTGCTGGCATTAATCGATTTTATTTGTTCTGAATTATTTCATTCAAAATAGTGGTATATAAATAATTTTAATGTTATGTTCAAATATAAATTGTAGATAAAAAAAAGGTTTCTATTTAATGTTTCTATTTTTGTGTTTTATATAACATTATATATTACAAATTTACTATTGTGATTTGACAATTCTTTGTTATACATTGTGTTAGAATTAATTCATTTCAATAAGTGTCTTGTTAATTTTGATAATATTATATAATTTAAATTTATTTGTATAATGAGTCATATGATGCGACCTTATCTACAGTTCTGAAATTGTATATCATTTAGAGTTTTAGTGTTCAAGATTATTGCTTATAACTATATTATATTACATACTTAATCAACAAGAATTATTATTTTTTATTGAAATCAATTTTACAATGAGTTGTACTTTATTAAACTTAATTTAATGATAAATCTTTATCCTTGTTCTTATTAAAGAGAAGCATTTGTATTTTTGAATTTTACATAATTTTTGGTATATGTTCTATATTTATTAGATTGCAATTTGTTTATTTTCATTAGTTTGATCTATAAAACTATATAATTTAAATTTATTAGGAAAAAAACATCTTGCATATTATGTTGTTTATTTGTAGATTTTGTGCCATACAATTTGACCTAATGCATATAATTAAAACATTTATATTGTACAATAATATAAAATTTGTAAAAAGTACGTTGTTATATCATCAATTTACACACCAAAATGATTGAGTTGGACGAGTAGAAACATGCATTTATAGACAATCATTGGTCAACAAAATTTTTGCAAATCATTGGAATTTGAAAATCACAAGAGAGATTTTAAAATTTCCCTTATAGATAAATTTAAAGCATCGTCTCTACATCATCAAGCCTCATCTTGTTGCATTTATTGTCAAGTTTCTTTAGAAAAATGTACAACAACCTTCTATGAACTTGACTTGCATCTAAGATAAGCCAAAATCTTTACTTCTCACCTCGAAGAGAGTCATACACTACATCTTAATGCAAACATTTTTCAAGTATATTTTACAAGATAAAAGGCAAGTCAATCTTCAACTATTGCATCAATCTCAAACCATGACAATGGAATAAAACCACATCCAACATAAATCAATCTAGGACTAGTCCATGTGGCAAGACATTGATCAATAATATAGCCTTGACTAGAATTTTAATGCAATCTTTTGTTATTCAATGTTCGAAATTAGGCTTAAGACTAGGTAAAGGGAGAGAGGCCCAAACTTTTACAGAGTAGCCAACCAGGAAGGAAGAGAGAGGATCTTACAAGCCGTGAGACAACCAAAACCAAAAAAGAGAAAAGCCTTTTTTGAAATAGAGGCTTTTGGCTAGAGAAACAAACTAATGGGAATGAGCATCCCGATCCTACATTAGAATCATGTTTAGAGTTCAACGAGGCTTAGGTAAGAATCCCAAACCAACTTCCAAAACAAAGGGATTTTGTTATTCAATGTAAATTATAGTTTTTTCACTCTAACTTTTTTTAAGTATATTTATATTAGCAAACTATCATTCTAAAATAGATAAGTGTTTATACCTCTCTATGATCCTATTAAAAATTTATTATATTTGATCTTAAGATTGATGATAATTAGATAAATATTTTATTTTATTTTACTTGTTATTAAAGCAAGTAGAATCATCTTTTGGATTAACTGAATATTTAGTAAATAGATAGTTTAGGCTATCCTACCAAATAAAATAAACACTAATTCAATTGCCAATCTAGGCTCCTTGATCCATTGAAATTACTTGTCTATATGTGACACATAAATTATGTATAAGAAAATTGAGTCATTTTTCTTAGCTAATATACGATAGATAATATATTTACTTTGCATCATAATATCAAAGTATAAGAGAATGAATGTATATAAATATGTACTTGTATTTCAATCAATCTTTTATGTAATTTTAAAAGTGGGTATACAATCCTTTTTGAGGTTCAATTTTTCTAGATAATTTTTTGTTAGTTGTCACCCATTCATTTTGAGCCAAAACAAAACAAGGCAACATTAAGAGAAGATCTGAAAATTAGATATGTTCAGTTTTATTTTAAAGCAATTAGTGATCAAAACTAAGTGGGAATGTTGGAATAAGTTATAATAAGTCCCACATCAACGAGAAGAACTATAGTCTTGCATGGGTTAAAAATAGATTTTTTCAAAAGAGATTTTACATGATAATTATTTGTATTTGTAATTTACATATAGAGTTGCATGATAAGTTTCTAGAAAATTTTTAATGTGTTTAAGAACTCTATATAATGAAATAATTATAGTGCATTATTTATATTTGATCTCAGATCAATTGATCACATCATGTAATCAATTTAAATGAATAATAATTCTTGTATGCATTTTTGTCTCGTGTATAATTATTTCAATGTATTCAATTTGCTTGAGTTTAAAGCTTTTCTATGCTACGCTTGTTATCATGAAATTTCCAGGATTGTAATTTTTTGCACATTTTTCAGTATTTGAATAGAAAAAGTCAGAAGGAAGGACAAAAATAAGAAGGGTTGCAGAGCAGCGAGGTTCCTGCCAAGGAGTACAAGAATAGTTGTGTGTTTGTTTTGTTGTGTTAATGACAGGTTTGAAAGAATAACCCAACTTGTTGTTGATGTCACTCATAGAAACTTAGAGTCTATTTTACTTGTATCCATTGAAATTAATAAACTTTCTAAAGCCAAAAAGATGGATGATGTACTCGATTTGATAATGTCCTTTAAGGACTGAAGCAATTGGGTAGTGTACTCAATTACTACATATTTTGTTTATTAATTTTTTGACTAGTGCTTATGTTAAGGTGTCATTTGACTAGTGTTTATGTTAAGGTGTTGTTTGTGATCATAAGTTAATTCTTGGATTGCATAGCTTCCTTGGATGGAGAGTGTGTTAGCAACAACCCGATTTTGGCTAATATATTTTGAATGATCTTTTGGGGGAAATAATGTAGATAGGAATGCCAAATTGCATATAGTCTCAATGTACAAGCTACTCAGTAAAAAAAATATAGAAAATGACTATTCAAAGTATATTACGGTGTATGTATTCAAAATATAGAAAATTATTGTTCAAAGTATATTACTGTGTGTATTTTGAAATCAATTTCATGACTTTTATATTGTCTAACATTGTGGGTCTCTCTGCACTCATAAGGGATAAGTTTGAAGACAATGTTGCATATTTGACAATATCAAAATTACACAAATGATTCCAAAAATTTCTTTGAGCCTAATTAGTTGAAGATTCTAGATAAGATGCTATAATGTATATAAAAGTAGATTACTTACAAATTATTCTAGCCCCTAGGATAACATCCAATGGGCCAAAGATAATGAAAACGTGATCACTCTTGCTTGCAGTTTAAAATTTTCTCAACACAATTAGCACATATTTTAATGATAGGGTTCAAATAAATACATCTTCATAATCAGTGGGAAACAAACATAAACAAGGTTAAAACTTGTGAGAGAGAATGATTGCCAACCATGCACTTGAGGCCCGAGGAAAAGTTAAAGATGAGTGACAATAAGAATGTTACCTAAGACTCCAAGCATGAAATTGTTACCTAAATTTAGCTACAGTTAAATTTGGTGCCCTCTTTTCATTCATCAAATGTTAATTGGCTTATTTAAGACATCAAACTGTAAAAAGGGTTTTAAAAGCAGCAGTCGTGTTTCAATCATATCTAAAAATTTATGATATGGGTTTTCGCGATGTTTACACAAAAATTTTCTTAGTCTACAAACTCCTCAATTGGTTCTTGGTAAGAGTTGGTGATTTTGAGACTATCAAATTGATAGGATCCGAACATCTTATGATTTTCCATACTGCTCTCTTATTATATTGAAACAAAATATAAACTAGCTAAACAAAACCTATACTTGAAAATTCAAGAACTTTTGTAGATGTCCAAAGCATCTAACATTGCCTTCATCTAGTTGAAAAAATTGGTATTTGATTTATTCTAGTGACTTGTTGTAGAGGTCTTACTTCTTCAGCTAAGAACACAAAGAAGCAAGTTGTAAAATAATGTCATAGTAAAATTGAATCAATTCTCCTCTCTAGAGAACAATATGGTTAGAAAAAATAGCTAATATTTCGTGCTAATATTTCAGAAGATATTTGGTGTTAATCTTATAGATAATATGTTCATTCATGATATTGTTTATGGATTCTTAAATGAGCTTGAAAAGGACTGTAATATTTTTTGGTTTCTTTTATCTTGTGAGATCTTATGGCATATTACTCTTGGAAATGAGGAAAAATATCAAGATAAAGGCAGGTTGCTTACTAAGTCTTTGAGAAGACTCATATATTTTTAGTGTTAATTTGCAGGTCACCATTGTCATGAAGTTGGCCAAAAAGTAGTTTGAGATATTTATACAAGATGAAACCATGAGTATATATCTTTTATTTCACAAATGGGTGGGTACACATGGTCACAGAATAGGGAGAGGATTTTGTTCATTAGGGAACTCAAGACTTTCATGCAAGAACTCAATGAAGGAAGATAAATATATAGAAATCAACAAGAGACCTTGGTAGAGGAGACCTTAGAGAGACCTATTGGATCCCCTCAAAAGAAGATCTGGAAAATTGGAACAAGACCATCAAATGGATGGAAGGACCACTAGGCTGGACAACATGGATAGAGGACCATCTGAACCACTAAACTAGATACTATTTGTTAGAGAATCTTTTCACATAGTCCTTTTTGTATAGGGAATCGGATGTTTTTAACCTGTTGTACGAATTTTATATAGATGCAAATTACTGTATAGTCCTCTTGAATATAATTTTGTAGTATGAGTCTAGATTCTTAGAAGACTTTCAAATACTTTGCTTGGTGTAGGCCTCGAACTAGGATGTATATTGTTCTTCTTCTATACTTAATATAAAAAAATATAAATAAATCATAAGACGTTGACATCGAAGCAATCAAATCTTAGACTATTTCTACTTACATATACAATATGATATTTCTCTTTTAGATCAAAATAACTTAGATTAATATTTCTAATTAGAAATCCTAAACACACAGGTCAACATCTTTGACATACAAACAAACATATATTAATTGTATTTTAAAACAAAATAAAAATCTATATGCTTTTTTATTTTATTGATTAAAGCTAATGTAAAATAAAAGAATAATACGCCACCAAAGAAGTATACAATAAAAGAGTACCTAAACAACACTAACAAAACATTACTTTTAGTTTGCATTTTTTTCATTAACCTATTAAAAAGTAAGATCATTTTAATTTTTGTAGAGTTCTACTTTGTAGATTAACTGACTTAATCTATAAAACAAAGCCCTAGATAAAATAAATAAAATATCCTAAACTTATGAAATCCACAATGAAATATCTATAGATTAACCAATTAAAAAAGGATTTTGGGTGAAGCAACACCTTTCAATAAAATAAATCCTTAACGCCCCCCCCGCCCCCCCAAAAAAAAAGAAAAGAAAGAAGAGTAGAAAGTGACAAGTAGAATAAAATTATGTGAAAACCGTGCCCAAATCAAAATAAATCAATAGAGAGATGCAGGTATAGAGAAATGTTGGTGAGTTCACCGACTTGAATTATCACCATTTCACATGTCTTTCTTTCCTGTTGGAAGCTTTTGTATCTTATTGTATGTGTATGTTGGACCACAATACCGAAATTCATTTTAAAGTAGTGAAAGTAAAACACAAAAAAGTTGCCAAATTGAATTTGCATTACTCAAAAGGCAGTATAAAATGCTTTGCCTAGTAAAAACACCTAATTTTCTAAGTTTACTTCGTAAGATATTTATCTTCTTTCTTAAGTGCAATGAAAAATAAAATTTTGAAAAGCTATTCAGATATCTGTAAAGCTATAAATTAATAACATTTCATAGTGTTTTCTTTTCATACAAGCCATCAGATTAGTCTGCTTCTCTCACCAAAGATTTCACTGCTATTTTTCTATATTTCCCCTATGTTTTGATGAGAAAAACGCTTTCATTAGAATTTCAATTTTCTTGTAAGGTGACCCAAAAATGGGTGACTCTGGCTTCATCACTGGATTTGCTGGTTATGCCATTTAGTTTGCTTGGGATCAGATAATCCATCACATCATCATTGCCATCCGATGCAAGAAAGAGTTAGATGCCCTCAAAGTTCTACTTCCCAGAATTCATGCAATGAATGTGGAATTGCAAGTTCAACTCTAGCAAAATGAGTACGTCACCTCACCATCCTTTGCCCTCCACAGTCAACAATTAGTTGAACGAATTGAATGCTCTTCTAGAGGAAGAATCTGATTTGGGCTAGCACTGCATTGTATGCTCATACTTTCATGTCTTTTCTCGTTACAGAATGAGCAGAAAGATTAGGCACATCATTGACAATATAGAAAAGCATATAGCCTCCACACCTTCTGTTGCTTTTCTACACCAACTGCAACAGCATGTCGCCAATCGGCAAGTGCTTGACCATATTAAAGAGAAATTGGATTATCATGTGAGAAAAATAATAATTGCAAAAAATTTGCAAAGAAGAACAATAGCACATAACACAGATTTACGTAGAAAAACCTGGTAAAAATATACTAATAAAAAAACTACGGGCAAATTTTGTCTTTCGTTGATTCTCAGGAATTACAGAGTTACAACAATCTCAAAACTAATTATCAAAACATGACTTCGAGTATCCTAAAACAACCGAGTTGCAGAGTCCTACTTGAATACAACTTACTAAATATAGTAATTATGACTCACACAACTGTATGTATAACACATGTCAAAATTACTATTTATAGAAAGTTTATTAACTCAATCACTAATGGTTAAGATAGCCATGATGACTCAACCACTACTAGCTAAGATAGTCATGATGACTCAACCATTGCTAGCTAAGAGTCCAATTTGGACTTCACATTCCAACATTCTTCCACTTGAAGTCAAATTTCAAACTCTAAATAATTTATCTACTGAAAGACCATTGCCAATGCTGCCTACCATCACATAATCTGCAGACGAAGAGAAGTTCTGCACCAAATGGACTTCTCTCTACTAATAGGTTTCATCATAATATCTGTAGGGTTTACATCGGTGTGAATCTTGGCTAAAGAGATGTGTCCTCCTTCCACCACTTCACGAACAAAGTGATATTGAATATCAATATGCTTTGTTCTAGAATGGTAAGCTGAGTTTCGTGCTAAGTGTAAAACACTTTGACTGTCACAATGTAGTACCATATTATCTTGCTTCACTTGCAATTCACCCACAAGTCTATGAAGCTTCACCTCCTTGCTAGCTTGTGTTGTTGCCATATATTCTGCCTTAGCAGTAGACAATGCCACCACTACCTGCAAATTTGACACCCAACTATGAACACCTCTAGCTAAAGAGAAAACATAACCTATTGTAGACTTTCTCTTATCTCTATCTCCACCAAAATCTGCATCCACATACCCATTACCTTGAAGACTACTCCCACTATAATAGATAGCAGCATCTGAAGTGCCTCTCAAATATTTGAGAATCCACTTCACGGTTGTCCAATGATTAGTGCCAGGATTCACCATGTACCTACTGACAACTCCCACTTCTTGTGCAATGTCTGGTCTGGTGCACACCATGGCAAACATAAGACTTCTTACTACTGGTGAGTACGGTACATGACACATCTGTGTCTTCTCTGCTTCTGTGCTAGGGGGCACTGTACAAAAGACAATTTAATATGAATGGAAAATGGAGTACTAACTGGTTGTGCTTTTTGCATATTGAAGCACTGCAGAACCTTCTCTACATAATTTTTATGTGACAACCATAATTTCTTATTGTTTCCGCATCTATGTATCCTCATTCCAAGAATCTAATTTGCACTGCCTAAGTCCTTCATCTCAAACTCCCTAGAAAACTAAGTTTTCAAATGGATGATTTTATATATGATGGAACCTACTACCAACATATCATCAACATACAGTAGTAGAATAATAAAAGTATCATCATCATACCTTTGAGAATAGGCACAATGATCAGCTTCACATCTACTAAAACCCAAAATCAACATGAAGGAATCAAACCACTTGTACAAACACCTTGGCACCTGTTTCAAACCATATAGTGATTTTCTTAGCCCACAAACAATATTCTCTTTGCCTCTTTCCTCAAAACCTTCTGGTTGCTGCATATAAATCTCCTTGGAGAGATCACCATGTAGGAAGACTATTTTTAAATCTAACTATTCTAACTCCAAATCAAGACTAGCAACAAGAGCTGAAAAAACTCTAACAGTACTTAAAAGACCCACTTGTTCCCAATAGCTTTTCTCCCCTTAGGCAATGGCACAAGCTCTCATGTTTTATTCTTATGTAGAGCTTCCATCTCTTCCATAGAAACTCTCCATTTGCTTGCACATTCAACTTCACAATTCTCCTGATATGAACTAGGTTCACCAACATCAGTAAGTAATGCATAAGAAAAATTACAAGTAAGAGAATACCTTATAGGTGGTTTGATTACTCTACTGGATCTTCTTAAAATAGGTGATGATTCACCTGTAGCTTAATTGGTTGTTCTTCTAGTTGATCTTCATCTAGTTGCTCCGCATCTAGTTGTTCTTTATTAATCACATCTAGATGATCATCACGTTTTTCCACCTCTACTGGAATAACTTCCATACCTTGTTGTTATTTATGTCTTTCCATTGATTTTTTATTAAAATACACATCTCGACTAACAATAATCTTGTGGGAAGTAGTATCCCACAATCTGTACCCCTTTGTACCTTCTACATAGCCTAGAAAAATACATTTTGTGGACTTCTTGTCCAGCTTATTTCTATTCTCTTTAGGAATATGTACATAAGCATTACAACCAAAAATATGGAGGAATGAGTAATCAACTGATTTACCTTTCCATATTTCCTTTGGAAATCTATTATCACGAGTAGTAGTGGGAGATCTATTGATCAGGAAACAAGTTGTATTTACAGCCTCACCCCAAAATTTCTGCTCCAAACTAGTAGTACTCAATATGCATCTAGCTCGCTCCATGATTGTACAGTTCATGCGTTCAACGAAACCATTTTGATATGGTGTCCTAGCAACCATCAACTTCCTTGCAATTCCATTCTCACTGCAAAACTAATTAAATTCTACCAAACAAAAATCACTTTCATTATTAGTTCTAAGACATGTTATTGTCTTACCTTTCTGATTCTCTACCAAAGCTCTAAACCTCTTAAAACAAGAAAACACTTCATATTTATTCTTAAGAAGACAAATCCACACCTTACAAGAACAGTCATCTATAAATGAAATAAAATATGATCTAATACATCTTACGAGAGATTCCCAAGTATCTACATGAATTAGATCTAATACATCTTTGCTTCTAGTAGTACTTCTAGAAAAACTCAACCTATTCTATTTTCCAAACAAAAAATGTTCACAAAAAATTAAATCTTTAGATTTTGCACCTGGGAGAAGATTTCTATCTAGTAGTGCCTTGAGACCACGTTCACTCATATGGCCTAGCCTTTGATGCCAGGTTGATAATGAGTCCATTTGTGCATCAGATACCACAATAGCCTCTCCAATGTTAGTTTGTCCAACCAATCTATAGAGATTGCCGACCTTCTCTCCCTTTAGCACAACCAAAACTCTCGTTGTTAGCTTGAGATAACTATTTTCATCACTGAATCAATAACCTTGTTCATCAAACACTCCAAGTGAAAGTAAATAACTAGGTACATGCCTAACATGCTGAATAGTTCTAACTACTCCATCAAACATCCTGATTCTTACCTTTCCTTCAATAACAACTTCACATGGGTTATCATTTCCCATGTAGACCATACCACCATCACAAGACTGATAAGAAGTAAACCAGTCTCTATGTGGTGTCATATGAAAGGAAGCACCAAAATCAAGAATCCAAACATGAAGTAAAGAACTTCTCAAATTAGCAGTTAATACCTCTCTATCTTCCAATGGTGTCTAAACTTCTGTAGTGTTTGCCTCAGATGCAGGTGTATTAGGATTCTCCTTGGTTGCTTTTGGCAGCCTGCAATCCTTCTTGACATGTCCATTTTTACCACAGTTCCAACATTTCACCCATTTCCGCCCCTTTGATCTGGACCTGGTTTGTCCACACTCAGTATTTGTTGTTTCCTGAGTTTTGCCTCTTGCAAAAAGGGCTTCATTATAAGAAGATCCTTGATATTTCTTCTGCCTTGAATATTCAAAGATTAAAGCAGCCACCACATCCTGAAAGACCAACTTCCCACTTGGTGCAGAATTATTGAGAGCCATAACGAACTGATCCCAGCTATCTGGCAAGGAGAAAAGTAATATTGCTGCCTTATTTTCTTCATCGATTTTCACACCCACTGAAGCCAACTTGCTTGTCAGTGTATTGAAATTGTTTGAATGATCTATGATAGATGAATTGTCATGCATCCTCAAATTATACAACTCTCTCCTTAGAAGAATTTTGTTTGCTAATGACTTCGTCTCATACAGCTTTGCAAGGTTATTCCACAAGTCATGAGTAGATTTCTCCTCTGTAACATTGAATAGAACTGAATCTTTTTGAGATAACTGGATTTTTTCTCTAGCCATGCTATCCATGGTATTCCAATCTACCGTGCTCATATTTGTAGGTTTTGATGATACTCCTTTAAGAGCTTTGTCACATCCATCCTTCACAGACAAATCTTGAATCTTAAGCTTCCATAGAGAAAAATTCAAACCATAAAACTTATGTACCTCAAATCTGATGGTGTGATGAAAGAGTAAGTATTTGGTAGAATACTAAGAGGGGGGATGAATCCGTATATTGAAAAACTAATACAAAGTTACCAAACTCAAACTCAAACTCAATCAAACAATGTAAACATATTGTAGTCAAGATAAATATTCATAAGAATACTTGACATCAACCGGTTTAACTATTATGACAACTTTAACAATAAACAACTTCAATCTTGTAAACATCAACAATTCTTAATCATAACTCAACATATTCAACTCTCAATGCTTCTACTTAACATGCCTTATCAGAAGTTAACCAAATCAACAAATAAGATCACAACCACAAAATAATTCACCACTTGACACAAATGTTTCTACGTGGAAAACCCAAATAAGTAAAAACCACGGTGAGATGAGACTCACAAGGATAGCTATTTGAACTCTTCTAAAGTTTGCCCTGTTATGAGCCAAGCCTGTTAAAGCTTTACAATAAGTCCTGTTAAGAACTAATTCCGGTTAGGAATCACTCAGTTAAGGGATTTACAATTATGCCATGATGAAGAGCACAATACCCTGTTAGTAGTAACTTCACTGGAGGATTTAATAAACCAAGCTAATGGACCACCTTATTAGAGGCTTTAATGAGTAATCAAGCTTGTTAGAGCTTACCCGGTTAAGGGATTTCACTTCTATTGTAATTGTTAGAAAATAATAGGTTTTCTTGATCTGTCTGAGTAGCACTACATTTGCTTGATCAGATCCTTCTAAGTTTCAATCCGCCTTCACTCAAAGTGCAGATTCATTCACTGGTTAGGCAACTACACACTCAATAGGTTTCTACCAAACTTTCCAACAACCTTTACAAACAACTTCATCGCCCTTAAATAGAAATCAATTAGGTCGGTAACACAACAAAAACCTAATTCTCATCATCGAGATTACAAACAAGTCGGTACAATCTTGACCATTAGAAATCATGACAATCTCTTCACATTCTTCAAGAAAATTCCAACCACTCGATGATCACCACTTCATCGGACTTTGTAACTCATCACGCACTGTGCATTAGATGCAATCTAGTTTGCTCCTTCCCTAGAAAAAACAAACATTGCAAGATAATTTGAACATATCTTCATTCAATGATCACACGTGTCTCCATCATTACTTCTTATCAGATAATAAACCATCAAACTTAATTGGTTAGGGTTTAACAGCTGATAGGGTTTATCGATTACATTACATAGAAAGGTTTAGCCCTTTACACCAGTTCACTAGTTCAACTCACAAACTTTACATACTAGTTTACAACATCTTCCACGAAGCTCTTCTTACTTGTTACTAGCCAATATCAAAAACAATAATATCAGCAATAACATGAATACCATTACCAATTCAATTGACATCAATGACAACATATCACTAATGCAATCTCTATGCAAAATACCAACAAACTCAAAATGCCAACAATCTCCCCCTTTGGCATTGATGGCAATACAAATATCAACGCCTCTAATTGTTGCTGAGATTGGTGAATAGGAATCCTAGTTTACATTACTAAGTATTCACCTTGCTCTATCTATCTTTAGGTTGTCGTTGGTTCACCTAATCAGACACATAATTCTTCTCCTCAATCACATAATTCTTCTCCCCCTTTGACAACAATGCCAAAGTCAAAGTAAAACATGTAAGTTTTCTCTCACTGTGCATCAACATCGTTCTATAACTTGATGCTCCCCCTGTGGAATACATCCACTTCTTCATCAATCCATGTAAAATTCTGCAAGTGGTTCAGGGACTGATGCAATCAGCATCATGCTCAACTAACTTCATGAAGAGGGACAACCCCTAATTGACTTCTAAAATACTCGAAAGTGGTCTTAGGCAAAGGTTTGTTTAAGATATCTGCAAGGTGCTCCTTGTTAGAAACATGCTCCAAGATAACATCTTTACTTTGAACATTTTCCATCAAGAAGTGATATTTCAATTGAATGTGCTTAGTCCTTGCATGCAAAACATGATTTTTAGAAATGTTTATTGCACTTGTATTATCACACAAAATCTTTATTGGTTGTGATATTTCCATCTTCAAACCTTCCAAAATGTTCCTCATCCACATAGCTTGTGTGCATATAAGCTGCTACATACTCAGCTTCAACAATAGATTGTGAAGTGCAACTCTACTTTTTACTACTCCATAAGACTAGCCTTCCTCCTAGAAAGAATGCTCCACCGGTAGTACTCTTCCGGTCATCAATATTTCCAGCCCAATCAACATCTATGTATGCTTTCAAATCAAAATTTCCACCATATGGATACCATAAACCATAGTCAATAGTACCTTTCAGATATCTAAAAATTCTCTTGGTTGTCATCAGATGTGCCTCCTTTGGATTCTTCTAAAATCTAGCAATAATACCAACTACATGGCAAATATATGGTCTACTGTGAACAATATAGTGTAATTTGCCAATCATTGACCTGTATTCCTTTTCATCTACAAACTTCGATGTATCTTCCTTTGTTAATTTACAACCTGTAACCATTGGGGTTCCAACTGGTTTACAGTCACTAATACCAAAAGTCTTCAAAACCTCTTTCGCATACTTGGATTGAGTAATGAAAATAGCATTATCATCTGCTGTAGTTGTAAGCCTATGAAATTTTTTATTTCCCCTACTAATGACATCTCAAATTCATTCTTCTTTTCATCTACAAAACAATTACTCATGTCATCATTACCTCCAAATATAATGTCATCTATAAATACATCACTGACAAGTATTTCATCTCCTTCAAACTTGAGATAAATTTTGTTGTCATTAGTGGTTCTAGCAAAGCCTATCTTCATCAGATGAGTATGAAGCCAAACCATGCTCTAGGTGACTACTTTAATCCATACAAGGCTTTATGCAATTTGCATACCATGTCTTACTTATCTGACAATGCATAACCATCAGGGTGCTCTTTATAATCCTCTTCTTCCAGTACCCCATTCAAGAATGCAGACTTAACATCCATCTGGTATACCTTGAACTTATTATGAGCTGCAAATGCAAGCAATTTTCTGACACCTTCCAGTCTTGCTACTAGTGCAAACATTTCTCCATAATCCCCTCCTTCTTAAACCTTTGCATACTAATCTTGCCTTATTGCGAATTACAACACCATATTCATTTAATTTTTTTTTGAACACCCATTTAATTATAACATTCTTGTTTACCGGTCGAGGTACCAGGGTCCCAGTGTTGTTCTTCTCAGTTTGATCCAACTCCTCCATCATAGATTTCACCCAATGATCATCACCAAATTCCTCCTTAGCACTTCTAGGTTCAAAGGTGAAGATCATGCAAGAGTTCTCCCTTATTCTGCTTCTAGTTAGTACACTGACATCCTTATCCCCAATTATCTGTTCAGGATTGTGATTCAGTCTCACATACCTAGGAATAACATGATCATTCTCTTCAGGTTCAACTTCTTCATTATCATCTTCCTCTAAATTTATTTGTTCCAGTTGAACAAGTACATCAGGATTCATTTTACCGGTTTTTGATTTAACAGTTTCAGGTTCCAAAAGAAAAATGCAAGTATCTTCATCCTTCTTCTTAGAACTGGTTCCTTCTTAAATTTCGGGACATTCATCTACATGAACATGAGCACTTTCAACAATTTTTTGTGTCCGATTGTTGAAGTATTTATAGGCCTTACTCTTGGTGGAATAGCCAAGAAATATGCCTTCGTCACTCTTAGATTTAAACTTTCTTATGTAATCACCTCTCTTAATAAAACATTTTCTTCCAAATATCTTAAAATAGCTAACATCAGGTGATCTCCCATTCTAGTACTCATATGGGGTCTTGTCCTTACCTCTTTTCACCAAAACTTGGTTTATTGTGTAGACAATTGTACTTACAACTTCTTTCCAAAATGTTTTTGTTACACCTCCTTGTATCAACATAGTCCTAGTAGCTTCAACCACTGATCGATTGTTTCTCTTTGCTATACCATTCTACTGTGGTGTCCTTGGTGCAAAAAGTTGTTGCTTGATACCATTATCATCACAATACTTAGTGAATTCCATAGAAGTGAATTCACCGCCTTGATTTGCTCTTAGACATTTTATCTTTTTGCCACTCTCTTTCTTAGCTAAGGCTCTGAATGCCTTGAATTTACCAAAAGCTTCATTCTTAGCCTTCAAGAATGTGACCCACATCATCCTTGAACAATCATTAGTGAAGATCATGAAGTATATGTCACCTTGAATGCTTCTCGTTCTTATTGGTCCATGTAGATCTGTATGAACCAAATCTAACAAGTTCTTTGCTAAGAAGGACTTTCTCTTAAAAGTTGAAGAAGTCATCTTTCCTAGTTGAAATTCTTTACAAAGAACATTAACTGGTTTGTCTAGTTGAGGCAGACCTCTTACTGTCTTAGACTTGCTTACTTTAACAATATTGTCAAAATTTATATGACAAAATCTCCTATGCCAAAGCAAGCTATCATCTATTTTTGCAATCAAATAGTTGCTAACTTTAGGATTGAGATGAAATAGATTACCTCTGGTCTATTTCCTGGTTGCAATCAATTCACCTTTGTTGTCAATGATTTTGCACATTCCATTTCTAAACTCCAGTGGGTATCCTCTGTCATTAAGTTTTGCCACACTTAAAAGATTGTGCTTTAGGCCTTCAACCCAATAGACATTGTTAGCACTGCTCTTCCCATTAACAGAAATAACTCCCTTGCCTTTAACTATATAGGGTGAGTCATTGCCAAATCTGACAACACCACCATCAAATTCCTTCAAGGAAAGAAATTTTCTCCAATTACCGATCATGTAATGTGAACAACCACTATCAATGATCCAATCATCAGAGTTATCCATTTTGGATACTAGTGCCTTCTGATCTGATATTTCTTCCTTAATATCTACAAACACAATATCTTCACTAGCATCATCATCAGATTCTTCATCAGTAATACCACTGTCAATAGCTACAAGAAAATCTCTCTGGCCTTTACCCTTGTATTCATTTTCACCATTAGGGCAATTTTCTTCTATATGACCAATCTTGTTGCATGCAAAACATTTTAAAGGCAGCTTACCTCTATATTTACCAGTGCCTCTAGGCAGCCATTTTGCCAACAATGCTTCAAGTTCCACTAAGTTGTCTTCATCTTCAACATCTCTGTTGGATCTAGATTCATAGTTTTGGTCGGTATCTCTACTTCTTCTCACAGATGGGTTAGAGATAGAAGCTCTAAATGCATATTCTGATTTGTGTACACTACCACCATAGCCATTTAGTTCAAAAGCAATAAGTTTGCCAATTATAGAGTCAAGAGTTACCTTTGTCTTGTCAATGGATTTCAGCTCCTAAATAGCTACAACTCAGATAGCATAGACCGGTAGCAGGGTTCTCAGTACCTTATTGATTACTGTGGCATCTTCCATTTTCCCTCCTACACTCTTTATCTCACCAACTATCTCTTTAATCCTTTGATCGTACTGCTAGATATTCTCACCTTCAGACATTCTCATATCGTCAAACTTTCTTGTTAAACTCTCCTCTTTGGAAATCCTAACATGTTCATCACTGCTATAAATCTCTTCTAATTTCTTCCATACTTCATCTACATATTCAGCATCAGACAATGAAGTGATAATAGCTTCTAATGCTTGGTGATTTTCTTGTTGTTCTTTCTTCTGATCATCAGTTAGGTGTCCAGTAGGTGTAGTATACTTATTTTCTATATGATCCCAATACTAACTACCAAGACTCTTAATGTAAATCTTAATTCTATCACTCCATATTCTATAATTATCTTTGTTAAACTTCGAACCTTCTTTCTTCATCATGATCTACAAGATCTTTTCCTCAAGTTGTTAGGCTTTTAGATTAAGAGGACATGAGATGCTCTGATACCAATTGATGGTATGATGAAAGAGTAAGTATCTGGTAGAATACTGAGAGGGGGGGTGAATCAGTATATTGAGAAACTGATACAAAGTTCCCAAACTCAAACTCAGTCAAACAAAGTAAACATATCTCAGTCAAGATCAATATTCATAAGAATACTTGACATCAACCGGTTTTAACTATTATGACAACTTTAACAGTAAACAACTTCAATCTTGTAAACATCAACAATGCTTAATCATAACTCAATATATTTAACTCTCAATGCTTCTACTTAACATGCCTTATTAGAAGTTAACCAAATCAACAAATAAGATCACAACCACAAAAACATTCACCACTTGACACAAAATTTTATACGTGGAAAACCCAGATAGGTAAAAACCACGGTGAGATGAGACTTACAAGGATATCTATCTGAACTCTTCTGAAGTTTGCCCTATTAGGAGCCAAGCCTGTTAAAGCTTTACAATAAGTCCTTTTAAGAACTAATTCTTGTTAGGAATCACCCGGTTAAGGGATTTACAAATATGCATTGATGAAAAGAATAATACCCTATTAGGAGTAAGCTCGCTGGATGATGAGTAACCAATCTTGTTAGAGCTTACTCGGTTAAGGGATTTCACTTCTGCTATAATTGTTAGAAAACAACAGGTTTTCTTGATCTGTATGAGTAGCACTACATTTGCTTGATTAGATCCTTCTAAGATTCAATCTGTCTTCACTCAAAGTGCAGACCCATTCACTGGTTAGGCAACTACACACTCAACAGGTTTCTATCAATCTTGCCAACAACCTTTACAAACAACTTCATCGACCTTAAATAGAAATCAAATAGGTTGGTAACACAACAAAAACCTAATTCTCATCATCGAGATTAGAAACAAGTTGGTACAATCTTGACCATTAGAAATCATAACAATCTCTTCACATTCTTCAAGAAAATTCCAACCACTCCATGATCACCGCTTCATTGGACTTTGTAACTCATCACTCATTGTCCATTAGATGCAATCCACTTTGCTCCTTCCTTAGACAAAAAACAAATGTGCCAAAACAATTTTAACATATCCTCATTCAATGATCACACGTGTCTCCATCATTACCACTTATCAGATAATAAACCATCAAACTTGACTGGTTAGGGTTTAACAATTGATAGGGTTTACCAGTTACATTACATAGAAAGGTTTAGCCCTTTACACCCATTCACCGGTTCAACTCACAAACTTTACATACCAGTTTACAACATCTTCCACAAAGCTCTTCTTACCGGTTACTAGCCAATATCAAAAACAACAATATCAGCAATAACATGAATACCATTACCGGTTCAATTGACATCAATGATAACATATCATTAATGCAATCTCTATGCAAAATACCAACAAACTCAAAATGCCAATTAAATTTGGTAACACTATTTCCTGCCATTGCTCACTTCTAAAAATAAACAATTTCTACACAAATAACCTATGCTCTGATACCAAATGTGAGAAAAATAACAAGTATAAAAAATTTGCAAAGAAGGACAATAGCCCATAATACATAGATTTACATGGAAAAACTCGGTAAAAATATACCAGTAAAAAAACCACGAGCAATTTTTGTGTTTCGAATTGATTCTGAGGAGTTACAGAGTTACAACAATCTCAAAAATGATTATCAAAACATGACTTTGAGTAGCCTAAAACAACTGAGCTGCAGAGTCCTACTTGAATACAACTTACTAGATATAATAAGTATGACTCACACAACTGCATGTATAACACATGTCAAAATTACTATTTATAGAAATTTAATTATCAAAGCTTTCTATTACTAGTGGGTACTCCATGATGATGCAGCCACTGCTAGTAGCCTAGCCATGATGACTCAACGACTATTAGCTAAGAGTCCAATTTGGACTTCACATTCCAACATATCTTAATTTGCATACTTTAGCACTAGCCGACACATCTGAACATCTCTTTCCATCCATTTATTCAGCCATTTCCAACAAGAAGTATATTGAGGAGGCAGTCATTATGGGACAAGATTCTGAATCAAACAGACTTCTAGAGCTAATCAATTCATAGCAGCACAAAAAAGTGTCTCGTTTCGACCTAGTTGTGAAGGGTGGGGTCAGTAAGACTCTACTACTCAAACAAGTCTTCAGTAGTGACCAGGTACAGAGTCTCTTTCGCAATGATTTGATGCTTTGGCTTATTGTTTCACATAATCCATCTTTCAATACTATTCGAGATGATCTTATGAAACAAATAACTATTCAAGTAAATGAAAGATTAGACAGTAGAGAGGAAGGCCATGTGAAAAATTCATTGAATGAATCCATGAGAAAGCACAAATTTGCTCTATTTTTAGATGATATTTGGGAAACAAGTGCAGCCTTGCTATTAGAGGAGCTATGTGTGCCTCACTCTCCACACCACAAGTATAACATCATCATTGCCACTTCCATAACTAGCAATGTGCTCTCACAATTGGGTGTTCAACCTTCATCGCTCATCAAAATGCAAGATTTGACTGAGGATAATAGTTGGAGATTGTTTTCTTTCTATGCTTTTCCACACAATGATGAAATTTTTCACATGAGCATTGACCAAGAAAGAGCGACAATTGTTGGCAAGTAGTTTGGGGGCCTTCCGTTAGACCTTAAAGTAATTAGGAAGGCAATGGTAAGTGTTAGCTTGTCAAATGAATGGGAATTGACACTCAAGAAGTTGTAGAATGATGTTACATGCTCATTTTATTGTAGGTTGATGCTAAGCTATGATGCTTTGGCCGGCGTGGTTGGCTATGGAATTTCCTTGCAGTTGTGCTTCCTCTGCCTTGCTGGTTTCTCAAAAGGTCATGTTTATTCTAATGATGTCATTGACTACTGGATTAGAGAAGGGTTGGTGGCCAAGAGGGATCCTCTTTAAATCATAGACACATAAATCATTCTGTTAGCAGATCAATGCCTTATTGAACCAATCTAAAAGGATTATGATGGAAAGGTAATCTTCTTCAGGGTACTTGATATTTTGCATGACTTAGCACAACAAATTGCTAAGAAGGGAGAAAAATGCTTCTTCCAAGAAAGGAAAGGCTTACAATAGTTTCCTATGGTTGATTGTGTAGGACATATCATAATTTCATTAGAAGACAACAATTTGACTAGGGTTCCTAAAGAATTGAAGGTAAAACACAGGGGAGCTAATGCAAATAACTAACTGACACACAAACGTCAGTGAACATTATAGAGATTCAGCTCTTTCTATTTGCCATACAATAGAAAGAAAAGATTAATAGATACATGATCATTCAAATTAATTAAGTAGACTCATAAAATATTTCTACCATGCCACAAATAAATTAGATGAACAGTTAATATTCAATAGAACATAAAAAATAAAAATAAACTCTTGCTCTTACAATTAAAACTGAACTCACAAAAAATGGAGCTTCTATTCTCACAAAGAAAATAGACTGAGAATCTACTTAAACATTAGACAAGCTTATGCTCTTACATGTAAAATAAAACTTCTATTTGTTTCTTCTATGTGTTGTCTATGCTTCCCAAGCATCTATATTTATAATGCCATTTCTCATACAAATATTGATGAGTTGCGCTATTATTGAGAATTATTGAGAAGGTCTACGTAGGAGCTACTATCAACATAATAAATCAAATTTGCAATGAATCGGGATAAGGTTTGTAGATAGAGATAAGGTTTATAAATGAGAATTTTAAAATTCTCAATCTTGAAGCTGTCGCTCCTTAAATGTCAGTTACAGGTTCATTGGGGGTTGGGATTACACATTCCAAAACTCCCTCTTCATCAAAACCATCACCACTTAGGATACCCAAACAATCTCATAGATATTCAAAACTTTATTTTGCTAATGGCTTAGTGAAAATATCTGCATAATTATCTTCAAACCTACAATATTCCAAATACATTTCTCCATTGTTAATTACCTTCCTAATGAAATGGTATCTTGTGTCTATGTGCTTTCTTCTCTTATGAAATACAAGATTCTTGGATTGTGCAATTGTTGAATTGTTGTCACAAAAGACCTGTGTTGTTTCTTCCTATTATGCTTTAGATCTGATAATATTCTTCTCATCCAAATTTTTTGACATGTTGCTCCTATAGCTGCTACATACTCTACCTCTGCTAATAAAAGAGTTACAATGGGTTGCTTCTTGGATGCCCATGATACTACACCTATTCCAAAATTAAATACATATTGCTCAAAATAAACTGAGACACCATTACATTTTACAATTGCTTGAGCTGCTGCTTATACAAAATTACATTCTCCTGATAGCTCTATAGAGATGGACTCTTGGACGAGTAAGTTCCTGTATACAAAGGTGACCAATATATAGAAAACCCAACAACTACGAATGCGTGGTCACATGGGTTTTTGTCAAATCATAAATATGGCTCCCAATTCAAGGTCTGGAAAACCTCTCATATTAATGAGAATACAAGATAAGCTTTGGAAGGTAGAATAGGAGATAAGGTTGATAAATATCTTCATAAGGCTACAAGTTGTCTTCTATCAGGCAACATGTGAATGCATGATGGTAGTTGTGATTATATTTTCCAACATTCCCCCTTAATCACAACTATTTTTTAAATCTTCCTCCGACTGTTACTACAGTAATACAAACCATTGGTTTATCCTTCGAGAATGGATGCATCTTCTCTTCAATGATCTTCTCTTTATCTCTAGTTATCTTAAACCTTTTCTCTTTTCAAAATTCAAGTTTTATTAAACTGGGCTATAATGTGTTGCTTGATTTTACTTACTTTGCCTCATCATAATCACCTTGGGATTTTGCAGCTTATCCCTAACCAATACAATTTTGAAATGGTTTTTAGATGACCATAAACTCTACACTCAAGTGGCTTTGGCTAACCATGAACCTCACATATAAGTGGTTTCAGGTGATCACAAACTTCACATACAAGTGGTTTTAGATGACCACAAACTTGCATATAAGTGGTTACAACTTACCATGAACCTTTCATACAAGTGGCTTCTGCTAGCCATGAACTTCAAAAATGGTTTTAAATTATGATAAACCTCACAAACAAGTGGTTTATACTAGTCACGAACTCCATGATGGGGAAATTGATTTATTATGCACACACTTTCTAATTCATTACTCTAGGCTTTGTTCATTGAATTTTGTGCTTCTCCTTTAGTACCTTCACTGATTACTGAGTCCATATAAAAAGGATCCATCTACCAAGACACATGGGTAACCAGCCATTGTGCTCGCTAGTTCTATAGGAATCATTTTCAGATACATGGTTCATCAATATGTTAAATTGATACACTAGGGTGTCCACCTCTGTATGAATTTCTTCCTCTACCTCTGAAGTTAGATCTCCCTCTACTTCTAGCATAACTAATTGAAACTTGTAACTTAAAAGCATGCTCTAAAGAAGAGTTAGAAGAACGACTGATCCTATGCTCATGATAAATTAAAGAGGCATGGAGTTCATCTATAAGATTTTTGGTTTCTTCAATAGCCACAACAATAGATTCAAACTTTGTAACTAGGCTCCTTAAAATCTTTTCAACTATTCTTCTATCTTCAAGGATCTCACCATGAGATCTAGTTTGATTAACTAGTCCAATAAATTGAGTAAAAAATGAATCTATAGACTTAGATTCCATCATACACATTGTTTCGAAATCTCTTCTTAAAATTTGTAATTTTTCTGTTTTCACTTTATCCATACCTTGGTATGCAGTTTGAAGGATGTCCCATGCTTGCTTTGATTTTCTTTCTACTGCAACTCTTGGAAAGATACTTTCATGTACTGGTTGAAGAATGTAGAAAAGAGCCTTAGAATCTCTTTTTCTATTATCCTTCAATTCTGTGCTTGAGGTAGTGCTTCAAACGCTACTGTATCTGCAGGTTCAACAAATCCATTTTGTACAAGCTCCCATATATCTTGAGAGAAAAACAAAGACCTCATTGAAATTGAACAATACTCATAATTCTTACCATTAAACTGGGGAATCTGGGGATTTGTAAGACTTGTGTTAGAAGAAGATGCCGTTGACTTGGCTCTGATACCAAATGAAGGTAAAACACAAGGGAGATAATGCAAATAACTAGCTGACACACAACCTTAAGTGAAAATTATAGAGCTTCAGCTCTTTCTCTTTTCCATACAATAGAAATAAAATCTTAATAGATACATGATCATTCAAATCGGGTAAATAGACTCAATATTTCTGCCATGCCACAAATAAATTAGATGAACAACTAATATTCAATAGAATACAAAAAACCACAGAACTCTTGCTCTTACAATTAAAACTGAACTCACAGAAAATGGAGCTTCTGCTCTCACAAAGAAAATAGGATGAGAATCTACTTAGACATAAGACGAGCTGCTCCTCTTACATGTAAAACAAAACTTCTGTGTGTTGTCTACGCTACTCAAGCATCTATATTTATAATGCCATTTCTCATACAAATATTCATGAGTTTCTCTATTATTGAGTATTATTCAGAAGGTCTACGGTAGGAGCTACCGTTAACATAATCAATCACATTTGTAGTGAGTCAGGATAAGGTTTATAAATGAGAATTTGGAAATTCTCAATCTTGGAGCTGCCGCTTCTTGAATGTCTGCAATGATGGCAGTTACAGGTTCGTTGGGGGTTGGGATTACACATTCTAACAAGAATTCTGAGTTCCTTATATCGACTCCCTACTACTCTCTTCTAATCCTTTGTTGACGGAAATTCCAAAAGAAGTGATTAGGAGTATGACCGCTCTCAGGGTCTTGGATTTGTCACGGACTGCCCTCCAGTTGTTGCCAAAAAACATGGGATGTTTGCAGTGTTTAGTTTACCTCGGGTAATCCTTTGTGCCACTCAAGAGACTGCCCAACTCTGTCACTGCTCTTAAAAACCTGCAAATATTAGATCTTTATCAATCTGATATTGCACAACTCCCCTCCGACATTTCTAAGTTGACTTGTCTAAAATTGTTGGACGTTAATTTCTACAAACATCTGCAGTGCATGCCTTATGGGATCTCACGCCTTATGTCCCTGGAGTACCTGGATGCATTTGCTTCTTCAAATATACAATGGAACAAGTGCAGAAGGGATCGACTTCCGATTAGTGATTTGGGCACCCTAAACAAACTAAAAAGGTTGGGGCTTAATAATAATGGTGATATAATTCAGAAAGGACTATTGGGAATCATGAAGCAGGTGGAATATCTATGTATGCATCTTATGGGTATGGAAAGCCTACCACAAGACATAATTTCCATGTCAAAATTGAGAAAAAATTTCTTAACATGTCCTCAGTTACTCCAGATAGAAATTCAATTTCTGAATTTCAAGGCTATCTTAGTTTGTTCGATTGTGGCATGTTGAAACAACTACCTAACTTGCACAATCTTCCAAGTCTAAAGCACCTGCATATCATTGAGTGCTCCAAGATTGAGAAGTTTCCAGAGGAATTTGGCAAGAGGGGAGGATTTCCTAAGTTGGAGCTATTTTCAGTGGTGAAGCTGAGGAAGATGAAGCAGCTGCCAACATTGGAAGAAGGAGCACCGCCTTCACGTAAAACATTGACAATAATGCAGTGTGAGGCATTGCGGATGCTACCAGTGTTATTGGAATTTGAAGAGTATAGACAAGATAAGAGTGTATGCTTGTTCAAAGGTTCTACTTGTGATGACAAAGGAAGAAAACTTTATCAAGACAAAGATTAATGTGCAGACAATAACATTATCTACGATAGAAACTCAAACATTAGAAGAGCGCTATCATGATATTCTTCAACGGGGTGAACATTTTTTAGTACGGTGAATTTTGGTGTAGTGAGATGTTTCAGCTTTTTGCTGGCATTAATCGATTTTATTGTTCTAAATTATTTCATTCAAAATAGTGGTATATAAATAATTTTAATATTATGTTTAATAAAAATTGTAGATTATTTCAAAATAATATATGTAATTTGAAAATAAAAGTTTTCTAGTTAATATTTTTATACTTGTATTTTATATAGCTTTATATATTATAAATTTATCATTGTGATTTGACAATTTTTTGTTATACATTGTGCTAAGATTGATTAACTTCAATATGTGTCTTGTTAATTTAAATAATATTATATAACTCAAATTTGTGTGTATTTTTAGTCATATAGTGTGACTTAATCTACAGTTCTCATTTTGAGTTATATATTTCATGATAATTGTACGTAATTATTTAATATTACATAGTTATTCAACAAGAATTTTTTTTTTATTGAAATCAATTTCAGAATGAGTTGTACTTTATTTAAACCTAATTTAAAGATAAAGCTTTATCTTTTTTCTTATTAAAGAGAAGCATTTGTATTTTTGAATTTTACATAATTTTTGGTATATGTTATATATTTATTAGATTGCAATATATTTATATTCATTAGTTTGATTTATAAAACAATATTCATTTTTAAATTTATTAGAAAAAAATGTCTTCCATATTATTTTGGTTTTTTCTAGGTTTTGTGTCATACAATTTAACCTAATATATATAATTTAGAATCCTATATTATACCCTTAATCTTAAATTTGTAAAACGTAAGTTGTTATATCACCAATTTACACACCAAAATCATTGAGTTGGATGAGTAGAAACACACATTTATATCATAGGTCAACAAAAATTTTGCAAATCATTGGAACTAGAAAATCACAAGAGAGATTTTAAATTTTTTTAATTATAGATAAATATAAAGCACAATCTCTACATCTCAAGCATCATCGTCTTGCATTTCTTGTCTAGTTTGGCTAGGAAAATGCGCAACAACCTTCTATGAACTTGACTTGCATCTAAGATAAGCCAAACTATTTACTTCTCACCTCAAAGAAAGCCATACACTACATTTTAATGCAAACATTTTTCAAGTATATTTTACAAGATAAAGGATAATCAATCGTCAAGTATTGCATCAATTTCAAACCATGACAATAGAATAAAACCACACAACATAAAGCAATCTAGGACTAGTACATGTGGTAACACATTGTTCAATAATATAGCATTGACTAGAACTTTAATGCAATTTTTTGTTATTCAATGTTTTGAATTATGTTTAAGACTAGCTAAAGTGGGAGAGGGCCCAAATTTTTACATAGTAGCCAACTAGGCAAAAAGAGAGAATTTCATAAGTTGTGAGACAACCAAAACCAAAAAAGAGAAAACCCTTTTTTGAAAGAGAGGTTTTTGGCTGGAGCAACGAACTGATAGGGACGGGCGTCTTGACAAAGAGAATATCTGAAAATCAGATATATTCAGTTTTCTTTTCAGATATATTCAGTTTTCTTTTGAAGCAATTAGTGATCAAAATTAAGTGGGAGAATTTTGGAATAAGTTGTAATTAGTCCCACATCACACGAGAAGAACTATAGTCTTGCATGTGTTAAAAATAGATTTTACATGATAATTCTTTTTTACATTATAAATATTTGTGTTTGTAATTTGCATATAGAGTTACATGATAAATTTTTAGAAAATTTTAGATGTGTTTAAGACCTTTATATAATGAAACAAATGTAATACCTTCTTTATACCTGATCTCTGACCAATTGATCACATCATGTAATCAATTTGAATGAATAAGAATTATTATATGCTTGTGTTAAAACAATTCCAAGTTTATCGTTTGTATTTCTTATTTCATTTAATATCTTTCAATGTACTCAATCTGTCTAAATTTAAAGATTTTCTATATTGTTGCATTTTCATGTTCGTTGATTGAATTTTGAGTAGTAGGACTTTAAGGGCATCCAACTCTTTCCTGCATCTGATGGCAATATTGATGTATTGAATAATATGACTTATAGCCAAATGAATCGCGTAACCAACCATTCTAGGGATGAACCAATGATAACCAATTTTTGAGACACCTTAGAGAGAAAGTTGAATTCTAATGAAAGTTTTTCTCTCAGGGAAAGAAAAGAAAAATACAAACCAATAGGAGCGAAAGGTCTTGCTAGATAAGCAGAGTAATCCACTAGCTCGTCTGAAAAGTTAAACATAATCTCAGCATTTGATATTTCAGAGAGACCTCGTTAGACAAGAAAATTATTTAGTAAGTAAAGAAAATAACCTATAGAAACATCTTTGAAAATAACCTATAAAAACAAATCAATTTGACAAGGCGAGGCATAATAGAACTTTGTAAATAACAAATTTGATTCCCTTTGCTTACTGACTACTTTGTTTTTGTTGTTTCGTCCACTAAAATGATGATCACTAAGCTTCTTTGGTCGTGCAGGGACCAGTTTTCTCTGCTTCACGAGACTACGTGTGAAAGCCATGCTTGAGGAAATGTGTTCCAAATAATATTCCTCCCCTTCTCCAACGGCTAAGCCTGTTATCATGAATTTTCCAGGGTTGTAATTTTCTGCACATTTTTGGGTATTTGAATATAAAAAGTCAGAAGGGTGGATAGAAACAATAAAGGCCAGTCGCTCAAACCTACCTCATGGGCAAAATGGAATGAGCATTGAATAAATTAAAAAATTAAAATTGTTTTACATTTATTTAAGTTATATATAATAATCATGTAATTATTAGATTAAAAAAATGATTCATGATTTGATATACATTAATAGCTTGTCATTTATATTTACAATCAAATTTTATTTGTCCATAAGATTCATTTACCAATGTATCTATCCAACTATTCAATGTTTGATCCTTCTATTTTATCTCGGGCTACAGGCTAAACGGAGGTACGGGTAAACAGTCACTTTCGATGAAGCAAATGTTGACAAGGGAAAACCAAGACTGAACTAGGGACCTAAAGATTAGGTAGAAAGGTATTCCCTTGGTATTCCTCTAAAGAACCTGCTAGAGTAAGGGGAGTAAGGGGCTGCTAAAATAATTATAGAATCGCCCATAGCCTCCTCCCACCCACCCCTAGGGGGCCCTACAATTCTAAGCGGGCTTGCTTTATAACGTCCTTCCCCGTTGCGGGGTAATCAACTGTCCCCCCCCCTGGCACCGAATCTACTCGAACTGAAGCTGCTGTGTAAACTCTGAAGCTGCTGGGCCCCCTCAAATATATTGGTAGGTTCGGTTATAGAACAGGATATGGAATCTCACCGGGATATTTGTAGAACAAATAGGTACAAATGTCATTCGAGCTATTAAATCTTTTACAAAAAAAATTTGATTGGTGTAGTTTTTCTTTGAGTTATTTTTTAGTTTCTTCATTTTTACAAATTTTTAACTTCAAATTTTCAATGGTAGAGTCTAGATAGGCCATCTCCTTTTCCCTTTATTGTTTACGCAAATTGACTTATGTCATTTGGAAAGAGTAAAACTAAGAATAATGATAAGAAACCTTACACAAATAACCAAAAGTAGAAAGATAGTATGAACAACACAAGCCTTCAACTATAGAAAAGAGCACCTAATCATTAAATTTTAGATAGTCCATAACATGCAACACTGAGCTAATAAGCATCATCATCTATCAAAAACCTTGTAAACACCAAATCTTGAAATTAGAATTGACACAATGTTTGTTGGCCCCACCTATTCTTCCATCCCATACAACTGAATTCATTTTAATAATTTCCACACACACATAGATTGCATGTATTAGGAGGTCATTTTTTGAATAAAAATATGGTGAGTATTTTGGAGGCAAAACTAGTTATGCCCTTGCATTGAAATTACCGCAATGTTCGATCAAAATAAGGTGGGCCACTACTATGTTTTTTTAGTCACACTCTAGGTTTACCAGTACCCTGCAGGAATCCAAACCACCCTTACTTAGAGTATAGAAACTCTTTTTCAAATTGAAAAGCACAACAAAGGCTAATGCCAGTGGGATTTTGACTTTCATCGTAATCCTTATTTATATAGAGGACTTGAGGAAATTACCACTTGAGTCGCTCTTAGAGAAAACTCTCTAAAAATAAAAAATAAAAAGAGATGCTCAATGATTTCTCTGACACCTAAGATCCATGAAGGCAAGAGGAGAGGATACTTTCGTTGAATACCTAGGGTTCTACAATAGATTGGGCAAGTGCCCCAAACACTTCAAGCAAGTTGTTCTTTTTAAAAGGACAAGCAATCTCCTATACTACCCCTACAAGCACAAATGCATTAGTAGTTTTTAAAAATACCCGACCCTGCAACCAAAGAGATTAGATCACAAAATTATTTCAAAAGGGGCTTCTACAATTTATTTTTATAATTCAAACCTCGACCAACTTGTAGAACACAGACATGACAAAACAAAGAAAAAATGCATTAGGAGTTAGTAGAAATAGAAAAGAATAGAACCATATATACAACAAAAAATATCGTAGACATGATAGAACATGACAAAAACGTACGAGAAACCTGCTACTCAAAAAATGATAGAATCAAAACGTGGTAGAAAATCACAAAAAGGAGTTAAGATCTAACATAAATGCATTAAGAACAACAAAATTGTAGCATAAAGTACCACAGGTGCATCGAAAACCTGCAAAAACACATCAAAACTGACTGTAGACATGATAAAAATAGAGATTACTAAAAATTGTAAAAAATTCTAAGAACCCTAGATGCGACAAAAATGTGACAATTACACCAAGAACCTATAAAAACATGTTAGAAAACTTATAGATTGGACATAACCATAGTCACGATAGACTAGACCACACACATGACAAACCTGAAAAATCATAACAAATTTCAAATATGCGAACCTACAATCACTTAAACAACAATAAAATGTCAAAAACTAGGGACTAGTGTTCCACTGAGCATGCCAAAATGTTTATGTTAAAATTGGAAACCAAAATAATTGTAAAACCTATGAGATTCAACTACTAAACCTAGTTCTACAATGCATCCAACATAAAACCAATGAAGGTCCTAGTAACAGGCAAACATGAAAATAAGATAGAAGTATTATACTATAAGCATGCTCCAAGGGCTTGTCTTCATTGCCTTTCCATTTCCATTGATCTTGCTTGATGTGTTATGGTTTCTCTCAAATTTTGTGTACACAAGAGCGTGATAGATAATGGAATGTGGTTGTAAAATCCAACAAAGTGTAGTTACTTGCTTTCTTAGATATAAAAAGAGAGGGAAGCAGGTCTCTTTTATACAAAACACCCTTAAAATGGAGGACTAGGATTAAGTGGTGGAGGGATAAATGGTTGACTCAAATTAGAGGGTAGGTATAGGAAATAGAAAAACATTAGAGAGCTGGTTAAAGGTAAATTAAGAAATGGAATATCACTTGTCATGGATGTAAAAAGTTAATGAATTAATTCAATAAATAAAAATTTATTTAATTAATATAAGAGTTGGGGCCAATTAAATATATAAATTATTATTTAATTTGGGAAATGAGGTATTTAAATAAACAAAAGTATTTATTTAAATTAAGAGCAGGGATATTAAAGAAATAAAAATATTTATTTAAATTAGGAAGAGAGATATTTAAATAAATAAATAAAATTATTTTAATTAGGAAAAAGCAAGAAAAGGATAAAAGAATTAATTAAGTAAATAAAAATTTAAATAATTAATAGAGGACTTAGGAAAAAATAATTATATAAATAAATATTTATTTAATTAGACTGGAACAATTTTAGGTGTCTACATTCCTAATTCTCATATTAATAAACTAGGTATGGTTATAAATAAATCTCCTTAGTCACTTAGCCCAAGTGTTTGAATGCACAAATTGACAAGATACTGTAACTAACTTTGAGAAAAAATATATTAAGAGCAAAAGATACATTTTGAATAGTACATATTAGATCACATCATGTGCCCAATTACATTGACAAATCTAAGCTATACAATATAATTCAAACTAACAAGGTGCCTAGCATAATGGACTAGTTTGAAAGAACACATTATATTATGAAATTTGACAAATCAAAACAAAATAAATAAATATTTTTCTTCTTAAAATTAGATATATTAGTTTCAAATAAATATAACTTCTATACAACATGTTTTATACAAAATTATTTTCCACTAGACGATAGAAAGACCAAAATCCGTCAATTTCATCCAAAAGCTGAAATACCTCGCTATAAAAAAAGCATTCACCTCGTCGCAAGATATCATAGAAACACTTTTCCAATGTCTGAATTTCCTTGCTTGATAATGTTATTGTTTGCACCTTGCTCTTTGTTTTGATAAAATTTTCTTCACTGCCATCACAAATTGAACCTTTGAACAACCATACACTCGTATATTCTTTACACTTTTCAAATTCCAAAAACACTGTGGCAACCTTTGCAATGCCTCACACTTCATTAGTATAAATATTTTGAGTGAAGGTAGTGATCCTTCTTTTGATATTGGTAGCTTCTCTATCTTCTCCACCTCTACCATTACAAGTTCATCTAGCTTGGGAAGTGCTCCTCCCTTGCCAAATTCCTCTGAAAACTTGTCTATGTTGGGGCACTTGAGGATTTCCAAGTGTTTCAGATTCTCGATCTTCTGCAACGTTGGCAGTTGCTTCAACATGTCAAAGAAGCATAGTCTAATGTAGCCTAGATATTGAAATCCACAAAATGAATCCTCTATTTTGATTAGGGGAAGAGCACCAATAGTTGAGCACGTACCAATTTTTGTGAGGGTTGTTGATACCTTTAGTTCCAAAAATTGAAGAAATAAAACCTATTGTTTGAAACATAAAATATCAATTTTTGTTAGGAAATGTACCAATAGTTGTTAGGAAATGTACTAATATTGTAAAAAGTAACTAATCAGGAGATGCCATATCAGTTGCGCAACTATTGGGGCCTTTTTTGCATGCATATTGGTCTCACTTTGTTTTTTGGTTGGTTTGGACACCTTGGCAAAAATGATGATGATGTGGCACCATACTTGATGATGTGGTGCTGAAAGCTTAGTTATAAGCAGGGGACTTGCCAAGTAAGCTACTCTAAAAAATTGGGATTGATTTGAAATTTCCACGTAAGATTTTGAGAAGCGCGAAGTTAGAGTGCTCAGCTATTGGTGCTCTTCCCCTAAGTTAGGACATATTAGACAGATTGTCCTCAATTTTGACATGGAAATCATGCCATAGGGTGGCCTTTCCATCTCTGGGAGATCTAGAAATAGAGATTCCATCTACTTCATGGTTCCGAGAATTCCTTCTCAAATTATTTCACCTTTATATGTAAGCGTCAACCTTTTGAGTTTGTTTAGGGTACCCAGATCATTGATTGAAAGTTGACCTCTTCTGCAATTATTTCATGCTATATTTCGAGAACCACCTACATTTAGGTACTTCAAAGACCTAAGGTGTGAGATCCCCGAAGGCATACAGTGCAGGTCTTGACAAGAACCAACATTCAGAAGTTTTAGGGAAGTCAACGCAGACATGCTGAGTGGGAGTTGTCTAATGTTGGAATGAGAAAGATCTAATATTGGAATGAAAAAGATCTAATACTTGAAGGTCTCAAAGGGTAGCCATAGAGTAAGACAGTTTCTTGATTGGCACAGAGCATAATTTGAGGCAAACTAAATGCTTCAAACATCCAATATTTTTTGGCAATGACTAGAGGGAAGTTCGTGACAAATACAGGACCCTGAGGGCAATTATACTCCCAATCACTTCTCTTGGAATTTTTGTCAAGTAAGTATTACCAAATAGTAGCAAGAAGTGGATATAGGGGGCTTTGAATAAATTTGGAACCCTAGTCAGACTGTTTCTCCTTAATTAAATTCTCGTGTATCCCCCACAGTCATCAACGAGAAACTTAGATAAACCTCTGTGTGCCTGAAAGAAGCATTTTTCTTCCTTCTTAGCAATTTGGTGTGCTAAAAAATGGTGCAATACATCATGTACCCTAAAATTAATCACCTTTCTGTCATAATCCTTACTAAATGATTCAATAAGGCACCGGTCCGCTAACAAATTGATGTATATCTCTCCAATTTGGAAAGTATCTGGTCCGAACACTAACTCTTCTCCCATCTAGTACATAGTAGCAACTGCAGTATGGATGACTTCGTCTTCTAAGAAAGAAATGAGGCAGAGGAAGCACAACTGCAAGGAAATGGCATAGCCTAGTGAGTAGGCCAAAACATAGTAGATTAATCTCAACTTTCTTGAAAGCGAGTCTGTAATATTGTTCTGCAATCTCTGGAGTCTAAATTCCCATTCATTTGACTGCGAAACGCCTTCCATTGCCTGCTTGATTACTTTGATGGCTAACAAAAGCCCTCCACACTCATTGAAAATGTGCCTCACTATTTCCTAATCAATACTCATGGGAAAAACTCCATTACTTTGTGGAAAAGCACGAGAAGAAAATAATCTCCAGTTGTCATCCTTTATAAAGTCTTTCATTTGAATGATTGATGGTGGAAGACCCAACTGTGAGAGCACACTTTTACTTCTGGATGTGGCAATGATAATATTAATATTGGAGCTATGGCATGGAGAGTGAGGCACACAAAGCTTCTCTAACAAGAAGCTTGCACTTGTTTCCCAAATATCATCTAAAAATAGGGCAAACCTGCGTTTATTCATGTTTTCATTCAACCAAGTTTTTACATGGTCTTCATCTCTCCTGTTGAAATTTTCATTTGCTTTAAGAATTATTTGATTGACAAGGTCATTTCTGAGAGCATTGAAAGATGGATATTGTGAAATAGTAAGCCAAAGCATTAAGTCATTCCAAAATAGACTTTGTACTTGGTTACTGTTGAAGACTCGTTTGATCAATAGAGTCTTACCGATCCCGCCCTTCCCAACCGTTGGAATGTGAAGTCAATTAGGAATTTACTTCCATATGTGTCATACAAGTTGTCTTCAATTAGGACTTTTATCCTTTATGTGTCATACATGTAGTTGTGTAAGTCGTACTTACTATATTTAGTAAGTTGTCTCCAACTAGGACTCTACAACTTGGTTGTGTTGACCTAGTAAATTATTAAGTGATTCATAGGAGAATCAAGTTGGACTCTATATGTGTCAACCTTATAGATGATTGAGAGCCACATATAGGCTTAGTCAATAATATGACTATAGTGGTGGCATTCAAAGAGTTAGAGGTGGCAAATTTGAGAATTTAATTATTGCATTAAGTTTCTCAAATTTGTATATATATAGAGTAACTCTTCCTCCTTTGAAAAAAAGGCCTAAATGGATTTGAGATTGTTGTAACTCTGTAATTCGCAAGAATCAATACGAAAGACAAAATTTGCCTGTGGTTTTTTACTGGTATATTTTTACCAAGTTTTCCCACGTAAATCTGTGTGTTATGTGCTATTGTTCTTCTTTGCAATTTTTCTGAACTTGTTATTTTTCTCATAATTGGTATTAGAGCTTAGGTTATTTGTGTAGAAGTTGTTTGTTTTTAGAAGTGAGCAATGGCTGGAAATAGTGTTACTGGATTTGACGTACATAAGTTTGATGGTTCAAATTTTTCTCTATGGAACTTAAGATTCAAGCTTTGTTTGTGAAGGATGGATGTGACAAAGCTCTTAAAGGAGTATCATCAAAACCTAAAAATATGACCACAAGAAATTGTAATACCATGGATAGCGTGGCTAGAGAAACAATCCAGTTATCTATAGGAGATTCAGTTTTGTTCAATGTTGCAGAGGTGAAATCTACTCATGACTTGTGGAATAAGCTTCCAAAGTTGTATGAGATGAAGTCACTAGAAAACAAAATTCTTCTAAGGATATAGTTGTATAATTTGAGGATGCGTGACAATTCATCTATCACAGATCATCTGAATAATTTCAACACACTGACAAGCTGAAGCAGTCACCGGGGAGGAGGGATCTCGAATAGATTAGTCCAAACTGGTCAGCAAGAGTTAACACAACAAAAACAAACAGATATGATGGAGAAAAACGCAGAATAGATTGTTTTATTGCAAGAAAGTCAAATACATCCAACCGGCAACAACAGGGTTACAACATACCGGTGCAAAGGCCTGGTAGAATAGGTCTCATAGGGACCTTGAATCAAAATATCTATCTTCTAAGCACTATCTGTCTGATACTCTTTTTCTCCGAATTGATTCCTACATTGGAAAGAATGATTAAAAATATATATATTGATCCAAAGGATCAGGTCAGCCCAAAAGGATCAAAACCCTAACGTGTAGAAATGAATGAGGTCAACCTCTGGAAAATCCCAAAGGATGAAATGTAGAAGGTTGGCTACATGTCAATAAACATCGAGATCAACGTCTAAGGCTCCACAAGCATCAGAATGGGTTCTGGTAGATCACCAAAATAGGTCTCAGGCAGTTGGAAACAATGGAACAATCCGGTAACTAGAAACTATCAAGGAAAATGGGTAGCGATATCTTGCCGAAAAGTGATCCAAATGCGATGCGGCTAGAAAGAAAGCAAGGAGATTGAAGGTCTTCAAGAAGAATCCAACCCCACAGGAAGCCGGTGTGCCAAAACTAGGACACACAGAAAGGAAAACTAAAACTGCATAAAGAAAATGTTTTTGGTTGATGCAAGATTGCTATGAACCGAGGATGCTCCTGCATCAGACATCCGGGGTTAATAGAAAGTGAGCCTCTCAATTTTTTGGGGTCAGAGGAAAACCAAGGCAGTCTACCTCTGCCTAAGAAATCCAAGATGAGTCTTCCACTGGTCTGTTCTTCCACTTCACAAGGTATTCTTGGTATTGACTGCTTCGGGTAGTACGCCCAATCCTACAGTCCAAAATATCTTCAATCTGATTTGGTTCCTTCTAGGGAAATTGTTTCTCCAAGTGTGTAATATTGTCCTCACTAAATTTTGATTCATGGTAGTCATGAAGATCTGCAATGTTGAATATAGGTGAAATACTTAGACTATCTAGTAGCTCCACTTCATATGCATTTCCAAAACTGAAATTTCACAAGATCTTATACGGTCCAAACTTCTTCATCTACAACTTGTTATAAGTTCCAACTGGGAATCTCTCTTTTCTCAAATAGACCATTACTTCATTTCCAACTTTAAATTCCTTATGTCTCCTCTTCCCATCTGCCTTCTCCTTGTATTTTCTATTCATGTCTTCCAAATTTTGTTTAACTTGAATGTGCAATGTTGCCATGTGCTCTGCAAATTCTTCTACTTCTAAACTCTTCTAGTCTTCATTGCTAATGTCTCTCAACTCTGCTATTCCTTTAGGATGCACTCCGGTAACAATCTCAAAAGGTGTTTTTCTGGTACTTCTGTTCACTAAATTCTTACAGTAAAACTCTCCTTATGAAAGGATCAAATACCAACTTCCAGTTTTATCTCCTAATAAACATCTCAACAAGTTTCCCAAACTCCGGTTAACTACTTATGTCTGTCCATCTGTCTGTGGGTGAAAAGTAGAACTGAACTTCAAATCTGTCTTCATCTTCTTCCAAAGTGTTCTGTAAAAATAGCCAACAATCTAAGTGTCTCTATTTGAAACTATGCTCTTAGGTAATCCATGCAATCTTACCACTTCCTTGAAAAATAGGTTTTTTATATGCAATGCATCTGATGTCTTCTTACAAGGTACGAAATGAGCCATCTTTGAAAATCTATCCACTACCACAAATATTGAAACATTTCCTCGTTGTGTCTTAGGAAATCCTAGTATGAAATCCATGCTTATATCCTCCTAAGGTCTAACCGGTACTATCAAAGGTTTATACAATCCCACATTCTGACTACTACCTTTTGCAACTTGACAAAATCTACAGCTCTGTGCATATATCTTAACATCTTTATGAATCTGGGACCAAAAGTACTGCTCACTTACCAATGCAATTGTTTTATCAATGCCAAAGTGTCCAGCTAAACCTCCACTATGCTTCTCTTTTATCAGGTTCTCTCTCATGGAACTTTTAGGTATGCACAACTGAACTTCCTTAAATAACATTCCATCCTAAATGAAGTAATCCAACCATTTGCTCCTATCAACCATAACTAGTTCTCTATAAGATTTCCAAGGTTCTCCAAATCTGGGTCTTCATCATACAAGGTCTTCAAATCCTCAAAACCTAATCCTGTCACTCTCATCTCTGTCAGCAAATTCGTTGTCCTACTCAATGTATCAGCAACTTTGTTAGATTTCCCACTTCTATGTTTTAACACAAAGGTGTAACTCTGCAAGAACTCTACCCACCTCATATGTCTCTGATTCAACTTACTCTGACTACTCAAATATTGCAAAGCTTGATGATCTGTATACAACACAAACTTCTTAGGTAGCAAGTAATATCTCCATTTCTTCAAGGCTTGAATTATGACATAAAATTCCTGATCATATACTGAATATCTCTTCTCGGCATCATTCAATTTCTCACTGAAATATGCTATTGCTCTCCCTTCTTGACTCAAAACTACTCCTATTGTTGTTCCACTTGCATCACAATCTACTTGAAATACCTTATTGAAATCTGGTAAAGCCAACATAGGCTGTTCAGTCACTTTCTGCTTCAACAACTTAAAACTTTTGTTTTCTCTAGTGCTCCACTTGAATTCCTTCCTATCTCCCCTCATGGTCTCAGTCATAGGATTACAAACTTAACTGAAATTTCTAATAAACTTCTAGTAAAAACTAGCCAATCCATGAAATGATCTTACCTCTCCAATGCTTTCTGGTGCAGGCCACTCAACAATGGCTTTCAATTTCTTAGGGTCCATCTTCAAACCATCCTCAGATATCACAAAGCCCAAATAGACTAACTCATCCTTCATGAAAGTGCACTTCTTGATATCAGTAACTTTTCTTCTCTCAACCTTTGTAAAACTTGTCGTAACTGCAACAAATATTCCTATTATGACAGTAAATAATTATAGGTTCTTTGCATTTTACCTTTATGTCCTTCAACATTTTCTTAATCCATAATACCTGTGTACAATTAGTTGTTGTTGCAACATATTCTGATTCTGCTATTGATAGTGATGTATAACTTTGTTTCTTGCTCAACCATGAAATTAGTCTGCTACCAAGCAAAAATGCTTCACCGATGGTTATTTTTTTGTCATCTACATCTCCTTCCCAATTTGCATCTATGTATGCACATAAATCAAAATTTTCATCTTTAGGATACCATAAGCCAAGATTTGTTGTGCCTTGTAGGTACTGAAAAATCCTTTTCACTGCTGATTCATGATTTTCCTTAGGATTACTCTGAAATCTTGACACAATACATGCTACATTCATAATATCAAGTCTTGTTTGTGTCAAATGCAGTAAACCTCCTATCATAGACTTGTATCTTGTCGAATTAACAGGTGTTGATTCATCCTTCAATGATAGTTTATCAGTTGTAGTCATAGGTGTACCTACCGGTTTAGAGTTTTCCATGCCAAATTTCTTTAGTAATTCCTTCAAGTACTTTGATTGATTTATGAATATAAATTTATCAGTCTGTGAAATTTGCAATCCTAAAAATAATTTTATCTCCCCAATCATAGACATTTCAAAATCTTCCTGCATCTTGTTAGAAAAGTCTTTACACAATCCATCTTCTCCTCCAAAAATGATATCATGAACAAAAACTTCAATTACCAAGATGTCATCATTAGTCACTTTGTAATATAAGTTGTTGTCAGCATTACCTTTAGTGTAACCAAGCTTCAAAAGATATTCGTCCAATCTAGCATACCAAGCTCTAGGAGCTTGCTTCAATCCATATAAATCTTTGCTTAACCTGCAAACCATACCTTTGTCATCTGTCAAAGAAAATCCATCATGTTGTTCAATGTAAACTTCCTCTTCAAGATCACCATTCAGAAATGCACATTTAACATTCATTTGATATACTTTATAGTTCTTGTGTACTGCAAAAGCTAAGAATAATTTGACTGCCTCAATTCTAGCTACCGATGCAAAGGTTTCATTGTAATCAATTCCTTGTCTCTGTGAATATCCCTTACACACTAATCTTGTTTTGTTTCTGATTACGTTACCATCTTCATTAAGTTTATTTCTAAATACCCATTTAGTTCCAATTACATTTTCGTTTTTAGGGTGGGGAACCAATGTCCATGTATTATTCTTTTCAATTTGTTCCAATTCATCTTCCATAGCTTTAATCCAATGTTTATTTTCACATGCCTCATTAGTAGTTGCTGGTTCAATTTGATAAATTATACATACCTCTTCATTTTCCAGTCTTCCTCTAGTCATAACTCCTTGATACTTATTCCCAATTATCTGACTTTTAGAGTGATTTAATCTTACATACCTGGGTCTATTCACTTGTTGTTGTTCTTCAGTCACTGTGGAATTCTCAAATGATGCCGGTGTGACTCGATCAACATTCTGTACTTGTGTACTTATTGTCGGTTCATTTGTGATTATCTCAACTACCGGTTCAGAGTCCATAGACCTTCTAAACTATTCATCAATCTTCACATTTAAACTTTCAATGATTCTCTGCAATCTCTTATTAAAACATCTATATGCCTTGCTCTTAGATGAATAACCAAGAAATATTCCTTCATCACTTCTAGGATCAAATTTGCCAATATACTCATCTCTCCTAATATAACATTTGCTTCCAAATATTCTGAAATATTTAAGAGTAGGAGTATTACCAAACCATAGTTCATGAGGGGTCTTACCAGTTTCACCTTTGATGTGAACTCTGTTGAATGTATAAACAACTGTATTGACTACTTCTCTCCAATACACATGAGGTAGGTTTGCTTTCGATATCATGCTTCTAGCTGCATCCAAAATAGTTATGTTCTTCCTTTCCACAACAACATTTTGCTGGGGTGTCTGAGGTGCTGATATTTGTCTTATGATTCCATTCACTTCACACAATGTATTAAATTCCTTGGATGTGAATTCACCTCCTTGATCTGATCTCAAACATTTGATTTTCTTACAGGTTTCATTCTCTACCATCACTTTGAAGAGTTTGAATTTCCCAAAAACTTCTGATTTCTCCCTAAGAAAAGTAACCCAACACATTCTAGAATAATCATCAATGATTACCATAAAATATCTATCTCCTTGTAAACTTCTAGTTCTTATTGGACCACATAAATCAGTATGAATTAAGTCAAGAACATTATTGGATTTTTCTGGAATACTCTTAAAAGTTGCTCTAACTTGCTTTCCTAATTGACATTCCTTACATACCGGATTGTGAGGTTTAACAAGCTTAGGTAAATCTCTTATTGCCTTAGTTGTATTAATTTTCACAATGCAATCAAAATTTACATGATACAGTCTCTTATGCCATAACCAACTTTCATCAATATGTGCAATCAAGCATGTCTTCTCATTGCTATTCAAATGAAAGATATTACCTCTAGTCTGATTACCGGTTGCAATTTCCAAACTAGTTCTATTCATGATTTTGCATTTACCATTCTTAAATTGTAACTGAAATCCCTTTTCAACTAATTGACCAAGACTCAAAAGATTATTTTTCAAATCTTCAACATAGTAAGCATTATCAGTGTTGTGCTTACCATCAAAAGATATAGTGCCTTTTCGTCTGATCAAACAAGCTTTGTCATCTCCAAATCTTACTAGACCTCCATTGTATTCCTGAAAGGTTAAGAATTTATTCTTATCACCAGTCATATGATGTGAACATCTAGAATCAATGATCCATTCATACTTTTCTTAAATTTTAGCTGCTAGGGCCTACTCTACCAATTGAACAGTAGGTGTCGGTTGATCTTGTCTTATTGCAACAAAATCCCATCCATTGTCTATCGGTTCCTCACCAGAATCATCAGTTACTCCTTCATCAACATAGTAACATGATTTGTCTCTATTCTTCTTAAATCTGTACCTCTGATATTTAGGGTTAGGCTTGTATGCTCTTTTAGCTTCTTCTTTCAATCCTGCATGTCTATCAGGACACCTAGATGCCATATGACCAATTTTATTGTAGTTAAAACATTTAAAAAGTGCTTTACCTTCATACTTACTTCCAACTAGACCTTTAAGCATTTTCCTTGCAAATAGTGTTTCAAGCTCTTCAAGTTCTTCATTCTCTCTTCTGATTTCTTCAAGTTCTCTAGCATAGAGTGCTTTCCAATCAGATTTTTCAGATGATGATGATGATGCTATAGATGATGAAACTTTGAAAGATAAATTTGTCTTAATTGTAGCAATATGACCAAATTCCTCAAGTTCAAAAGCTGAAAGTGTTCCAACCAAAGTATCTCTAGTTACTGATGCATTAGGCATTATTCTCAATTCATTAATAATAGTTACTTTCATTTTGTATGCCGGTGGCAATGCTCTTAAAACTTTAGAAACAATTTCATCTTCACTTAAAGATCCTCCAGAACATTGTATACCCAAAATAATTTCATTAACTCTTTCCATAAAAGCAGAAATCCTTTCATCTTCTTCCATTTTCAAATTTTCATACCTGACCCAGAAGCATTCTAGTTTTACAATTTTGACAGTGGTATCACCTTCATTCAAGGTCTCTAATTTATCCCAAATAGCTTCAGTAGTAGATCGGTCTGATAATCCCATGATTTGTTGATCTGACAATGCACTCAAAAGTGCTTTTCTAGCTTTGCAATCATTCTCCTAATCTTTAGCCAAGGTTGGTGGATTAGGTTGACTTTGTGTAGGACCAACATAGCCATTATTTGTAACGTCCCATATGTCTTTTCCAATGCAATTCAGACATGTCTCCATTCTGATCTTCCATATACCATAGTTAGTTCCATCAAGCTTCGGACTGTCCTTCCTGAAATAGTTAGTTGCCATAGAATCTCCTCATGTTGTTAAACTTCTGCAAAGAGAGAAATTGGCTTTGATACCTATTGTTAGGACCTAGAGGCAAGTGCGAGGGGGGGTGAATCAGTTGTCTATTAATTTCAACCCAAATATAACTTAACCAAACTTTAATGCCAGTAGATAGTTTAGCAATTAATAAAAGTACCGGTAAAGTTTAATGCATGAAACAGAAAGACAAATAACATACACAACACAACACAGTTATTTGTACGTGGAAACCTTCTAAGGGGAAAAACCATGGTGGGAAAATTTACCCACAATCATATGATACTACTGCAGATAGTATGTGTGTACAAATGGGGTCTGCACATGTAGAAAGGCCAACTGCCTAGAACTCACTGCTCAATCACAAAATGGGAGTCACACTGACTACAATTGGATGGTTAAATCCAATGATAATGTACTGCTCAAAATAACATCTTCATATGCTAGATTCAGTATCGGTTAAGATCTAATTTGCCTTCTTCAAAACCACCTTGAATCTTGAATGATGTTTGTGTGTATAGCTCTTCTTATATTCGCAATACCTTATTACAATCCTTTTTCCACAATCCTCTACATAATCTCATAGATGAGATCTTACATATATACCAAAACCTAAGACCAAATGTGTAGGTCGGCTCAATGCATTTATAGTAATAACAAATCATCTCCATAATGTGCTATGCTGATCTGGAATAGATAATGCTTGCCGGTCCATAACCTAGACCTATTTGCCAGTAACAACAAATATGCAAACTTGATTGTACCAATAATCAAATCACCAAAACCAAGTGTCCAAACAATGTCTTCAACATAACCAAGTAATCTCCAAATGATAACAGATCATCCTCAGTGACAGTGAACTATATAACCTATTGGTGAACCAAATATCGGTGACTGTGCATAAATCACTGAACATGCTGATGAACATAAAAAAAGATCTCCACAAGGATAAGTGTTCTCAAGTGTTCACAAGTGTTGATATCAATGATGAAACCAATGCAACACATCCATAATACCAACAGTTCCTCTTTTGTTTTACTCAAAAATCATAATGTCATCCAAGTATACAATAACAAAGTTACCCAAGAATTTCTTCAAAATCTCTTTCATCAGCCTCATGAAAGTACTCCGTGCATTAGTCAGTCCAAAAGGCATCACCAACCATTCATATAATCCTTCTTTGGTCTTAAATGTAGTCTTCCATTCATCACCTTCTCTGATCCTGATCTGATGATATCGACTCTTCAAATCTATCTTTGTAAAGTACTTTGCTCCACTCAAACAGTCTATTATGTAATCCATCCTAGGAAAGGGAAACTGGTATTTCACTGTGATCTTGTTTATTTCTCTTGAATCGGTACACATCCTCCATTCTCCATTCTTCTTAAGTGCCAATACTACTGATACTGCACAAGGGCTCAAACTTTCCTTGATCAAACCTTTCTTCAATAGCTCCTGCATTTGTCTATTTAGTTCTTCATTCTCTGCCGGTGTTAACCGACATGCAGCTTTGTTAGACAAACTAGCTCTAGGAACTAAGTCCATGCAATGACTAATACTTCTAACAGGTGACAATCCATCAGGTACATTATCTAAAATGATGTCCTCATATTCTATCAGCAAATCTCTTATCTCTATTGGGTGTTCTCCTTCCGGTTTCGATGTCTCGGTCCTCTTAGGAATTAAGGCAAAATATACATTCTCATGTCTTAGTCCATCTATGAAATTCCTTCCATCTACAAGACATATTTTGGTATTTGTACAAAATTCATTCTTCAAAGGTTCCTCCAAAGGCAACAAGGTTTGCTTCATCCCATTGGACACAATAGTGTATGTATTCTTCCTTCCATCATGTTTTGCCTGTCTATCAAACTGCCAAGGTCTTCACAACAAAAGATGATAGATGTCCATACACATAATATCACACAAAACTTCATCATGATAATTCCCAATTTTCAATTTTACTAAGCACTGTTCACTTACTAACAAATTATGTTCATCCTGAATCCATGCTATCTGGTAAGGCTTAGGGTGTTTCAATCTCTCCAGTTTCAACTTATTCATCATCTCTTCTGAAACAAGATTATTCAAACTACCACTATCAATAACAACTTTACAACACTTACCGGATACCTTACATCTGGTCTTGAATAGGTTCTTCCTCTGTAAGGGTTCTTTATCTTCTCTGGTATGACACAAAGCTCTCCTCATCATCAATAGTTCTCCATCTTCCAGTTTATTGTTTGATCTAGTGGGGTTCTCTTCCACCACTACCACTCTTCTGGTAGTCTCTGACCTCTTACATTCAAATGCACGGTGTCCTTCTCCTCCACATTTAAAACAGGTTCCTCTGAATGTCCTTTTGTCTTGTCTTCCAAAGTTCTCATTCCAGTAACCATCTGATTCTCTCCTCCAATAGAAATTTCTATCATCCTTCAGGTATGAACTACCTTCTTTGCTTTCTTCCTTGTCCTTATTCTGATCTGTACTGGTTCCTCTTCCTTCGGTGTATCCTCTTCCTCTGGTAAACCTTCCACCTCTACCTCTTTGTCTCTTCTCATGCCTTTTATTCAATTTCTCTTCAACCTTTATTGCATACTGAGTTCATCTTGTATAGACATCTGCAATCCGTTCAAATATCTTGCAATTTGTTCAATTTCATCATCAACATGTCCATATCTGATGTTCAACTTGTCAAATGTTTTGGTGTACTCCTTCACACTAGATTCCTTTTTTCTCAGGTTCTGCAACTTTCAGAACATATCTACTTGATAATTTGCTCGAACAAACTTTGATTTTAACTTAGCAATCATCCTATCCGATGTCTTAATCTTTTCTTTACCTCTTCTTTGCCTATCAACTTTCAAGTGCTCCCACCAAAGAGATGCAAGACCCTTCAACTGGGTACAGGCATACTTCACCATCCTCTCTTTTGTAGTGTTTTCAAAGTCAAAATATTTCTCCATCTTTGAGATCCAATCCAACAATTCATCTGAATCTAACTTCCCATCATATTCCAGTGGGGTAAAATGAGGTTTAGTGTTCACCCTACTCAAAACCCTTAAAAACTTTTTCTCCTTTGGATCAACTGCTGGTAGGTTTACTTGTTCTCTCGGGGCTTCTTCTCCTTCATCTTCGCTCACATCCTCAGCATGTCACCCTCTTCTCTGGGCTATCTCCATGGCTTCTAACTGAGCTACTATTCCTCACAACATCTCCATTACAACAGGGTCTGCATTCCCATGCGCTCCACCATTCCTAGTTCCTCTTTCCGCCATTGATCCATGCTAGTCCTCTATAATTGCAGGTCGGATCCACAATCCGCCACCCTACAAGAAAATTCAGGACACGCAACCTCTGAAACAAACTTCTCTCTGATACCAGTTGGACTAGTCACTGGTGAGGAGGGACCTCGAAGAGATCAATCCAAACTATCAGCAAGAGTTAACACAATGAAAACACACAGATATGATGGAGACAAATGCAGAACAGATTATTTTATTGCATGAAAGTCAAATACATCCAATCGGCAACAACCAAGTTACAACATACCGGTACTTAGGCCTGGTAGAATAGGTCTCATAGTGACCTTGAATCGAAAGATCTACCTTCTGAGCACTATCTATCTGATACTCCTTTTCTCCGAATTGATTCCTATATTGTAAGGCATGATTACAAATATATATATTGATCCAAAGGATCAGGTCATCCCAAAAGGATCAAAACCCTAATGTGGAGAAATGAATGAGGTCAGCCTCCAAAAAATCCCAAAGGATGAAACATAGAAGGTCGGCCACACATCAAGAAACGTCAAGATCAACGTCCAAGGCTCCACAAGCATCAGAATGGGTTCTGGTAGATCACTAGAATAGGTCTCAGGCAACTCGAAACAATAGAACAATCCAGTAACAAGAAAATGTCAAGGAAAATCGGTAGCAATATCTTGTCAGAAAGTGATCCAAATGAGATGCAGTTACAAAGCAATCAGGTAGATCAGGTCTTCAAGAAGAATCCAACTCCACAGGAAGCCGGTGTGCCAAAATTGGGACACATAGAAAGGAAAACTAAAATTGCAAAAAGAAAATGATTTTGGTTGATGCAAGATTTCTATGAACCGAGGATGCTCCTGCATCACAAGAAAATTGGCTTCAGTGGGTGTGAAAATTGATGAAGAAGATAAGGCAACAATATTACTTTGCTCCTTGCTAGATAGTTGGGATGAGTTGGTTATGGCTCTCAGTAATTCTGCATCAAGTGGGAAGCTAGTCTTTGAGGATGTGGTGGTTGCTTTAATCTCTAAAGATTCAAGGTGGAAGACATCTCAAGGATATTCTTCTAATGAAGCCCTTGTTGCAAGAGGCAAAACTCAAGAAAGAGCAAATACTGAGTGTGGACAAACCAGGTCCAAATCAAAGGGGCAAGAAAGGATGAAATGATGGAACTGTGGCAAGAATGAACATGTCAAGAAGGATTGTAGGCTGCCAAAAGCAACCAAGGAGAATCCTAGTACACCTGCATCTGAGGCAAACACTGATGAAATTCAGACACCATTGGATGATGGAGAGGTAATAACTACTAGTTTGAGAAGTTCTTTAATTCATGTTTGGATTTTGATTCTGGTGCTTCCTTTCATATGACACCACACAAAGACTGGTTTACTTCTTATCGGTCTTGTGATGGTGGTATGGTCTACATGGGAAATGATAACCCATGTGAAGTTGTTCCTAAAGGAGAGGTAAGAATCAAGATGTTTGATGGAGTAGTTAGAACTATTCAACATGTTAGGCATGTACCTGGTTTAAAGAAAAATTTACTTTCACTTGGAGTGTTTGATGAACAAGGTTATAGATTCAATGGTGAAAATAGTTGTCTCAAGGTACCAAAGGGAGTTTTGGTTGTGCTAAAGGGAGAGAAGGTTGGCAATCTCTATAGGTTAGTTGGACAAACTAACATTAGAGAGGTTGTTGTGGTATTTGATGTAGAGATGGACTCATTATGAACCTAGCATCAAAGGCTAGGCCATATGAGTGAACGAGGTCTCACAGTACTGCTAGATAGAAATCTTCTACCAAGTGTAAAATCTAAACATTTAAGTTTTTGTGAACATTGCTTGTTTGGAAAACAAAATAGACTGAGTTTTTTTATAAGTACTGCTAGAAGCAAAGATGTATTAAATCTAATTCATTCAGATACTTGGGAAGCTCATGTAACATCTATTGGAGGTTCATGATATTTTGTTTCATTTCTAGATGATTATTCCTGTAAGGTATAGATTTATCTTCTCAAGAAGAAATCTAAACTGTTTTCTTGTTTTAAGAGGTTTAGAGCTTCGGTAGAGAATCAGAAAGGTAAGACAATAAAATGTCTTGGAATTGATAATGGAGGTGAGTTTTGTTCAGTAGAATTTAATCAATTTTGTAGTGAGCATGGAATTGCAAGGCAGTTGACGATTGCTAGGAAACCACAACAAAATGGTGTTGTTGAACACATGAATCATACAATCATGGAGCAAGCTAGATGGATGCTAAGTACTACTGGGTTTGAGCAGAAATTTTGGGGTGAGGCTATAATTACAACTTGTTTCCTTATAAATAGATCTCCCACTACTGGTCTTGATAATAGAATTCCAGAAGAAATATTGAAAGGTAAACCAGTTGATTACTCATTCCTCCATATTTTTGGTTGCAATGCTTATGTACATATTCCCAAAGAGAATAGAAATAAGTTGGACAAGATGACCACAAAATGTATTTTTCTTGGCTATGTAGAAGGTATAAAGGGGTACAGATTGTGGGATATTGGTGCCCACAAGATTATTGTTAGTCGAGATATGTATTTTAATAAAAATTCAATGAAAAGAGGTAAAGAACAACAAGGTATGGAAGTTATTGCAGTAGAGGTTGAAAAACATGATGATCATCTAGATGTTCTTGATGAAGAACAACCAGATGCAGAGCAACTAGATGAAGATAAACCAGAAGAACAACAACCAGTTGAGCCACATGGTGAATCATCACCTATTTTAAAAAGATCCAGTAGAGTAATCAAACCACCTGTAAGGTATTCTCTTACTTGTACTTCTGCTTATGCAATACTTACTGATGTTGGTGAACCTAGTTTATATCAAGAGGCTTGTGAAGATGAATGTGCAAGCAAATGGAGAGATGCTATGGAAGAGGAGATGGAAGCTCTATGTAAGAACAAAACATGGGAGCTTGTGCCATTGTCTAAGGGGAGAAAAACTATTGGGAACAAGTGGGTCTTCAAGTTGAAGAGAGATTTAAATGATAATTTGGAGAGATATAAAGCTCAATTAGTGGCCAAGGGGTATGCACAGAAATCTGGTATTGATTTTGATGAAATTATTTTTCCTGTTGTATGATTAAGTAGTGTTAGAGTTTTTTAGCTCTTGTTGCTAGTCTTGATTTGGAGTTAGAAAAGTTAGATGTAAAAACAGTCTTCCTGCATGGTGATCTCTTTGAGGAGATTCATGTGCAACAACCAGAAGGTTTTGAGGAAAGAGGCAATGAGAATCTTGTTTGTAGGCTGATAAAATCGATGTATGGTTTGAAATAGGCGCCAAGTTGTTGGTGCAAGCGGTTTGATTCCTTCATGTTGATTTTGGGTTTTAGTAGATGTGAGGTTGATCATTGTGCCTATTTTCAAAGGTATGATAATGGTAGTTTTATTATTCTACTACTATATGTTGACGATATGTTGGTAGCAGATCCCAACATGTATAAAACCATCCATTTGAAAACTCAGCTTGCTAGGGAGTTTGAGATGGACTTAGGCAGTGCAAATCAGATTCTTAGAATGAGGATACATAGAGACAGAAACAACAAGAAATTATGGTTGTCGCAGAAAACTTATGTGGAGAAGGTTTTGTAGCGCTTCAATATGTAGAAAGTACAACCAATTTGTACTCCATTTCCTATTCATATTAAATTGTCTTCTGAACAGTGCCCTAACACAGAAGCAAAGAAGACACAGATGTCTCATGTACCATACTAATTAGCAACAGGAAGTCTTATGTTAACCATGGTGTGCACTAGACCAGACATTGCACAAGTAGTGGGAGTTGTTAGTAGGTACGTGGTGAATCCTGGTACTAATCATTGAACAACTGTGAAGTGGATTCTCAAATATTTGAAAGGCACTTCAGATGCTGCTATCTGTTTTAGTGGGAGTAGTCTTCAAGTTAATGGGTATGTGGATGCAGATTTTGTTGGAGACAGAGATAAGAGAAAGTCTACAACAAGTTATGTTTTCTCTTTAGCTAGAGGTGTTATTAGTTGGGTGTCGAAGTTGCAGGAAGTGGTGGCATTCTCTACTATTGAGGCAAAATATATGGTAGCAACACATGCTAGCAAGGAGGCGATTTGGCTTTATAGACTTTTGGGTGAATTGCAAGTGAAGAAAGATAACATGGTACTGCATTGTGACAGTCAAAGTGCTTTACACTTAGCACAAAACTCGGCTTACTATTCTAGAGCAAAGCATATTGATATTCAATACCACTTTGTTCGTGAAGTGGTGGAACAAGGGCAGATCTCTTTAGTCTAGATTCACACTGATGTAAGCCCTACATATATTATGACGAAACCTATTAGTGGAGAGAAGTTTATTTGGTGCAGAACTTCTCTTGGTCTGCAGATTATGTGATGATAGGTAACATTGGCAATGGTCTTTCAGTAGAGGAATTATTCATGAGTTTGAAATTTGACTTCAAGTGGGAGAATGTTGGAATGTGAAGTCAATTAGGACTTTTCTTCCATATGTGTCATACAAGTTGTCTTCAATTAGGACTTTGCTCCTGTATGTGTCATACATGTAGTTGTGTGAGTCATACTTACTATATTTAGTAAGTTGTCTCCAACTAGGACTCTGCAACTCAGTTGTGTTGACTTAGTAAATTATTAAGTGATTCATAAGAGAATCAAGTTTGACTCTATATGTGTCAACCTTGTAGACAATTGAGAGCCACATATAGGCTTAGTCAATAATATAACTATAGTGGTGGCATTCGAAGAGTTAGAGGTGGCAAATTTGAGAACTTAATTATTTCATTAAGTTTCTCAAATTTGTATGTATATAGAGTAGCTCTTCCTCCTTTGAGAAAAAAGGTCTAAATGGCTTTGAGATTGTTGTAACTCTGTAATTCCTGAGAATCAATATAAAAGACAAAATTTGCCCGTGGCTTTTTACTGGTATATGTATACCAGGTTTTTCCACGTAACTCTGTGTGTTATGTGCTATTTTTCTTCTTTGCAAATTTTATGCACTTGTTATTTTTCTCACACCAAAAAGAGAGACGTTTTTGTGCTTCTCTAAATCAATCAGATCCTTAATTCTACTTGATGCAGAATCTTGTCCGACGATAAGAGCCTCCACAATGTACTTCGTGTAGGAGGAGCTGAAGAAGTAGATGGAAAGAGATCTCCAGATGTACCGGCAAGTGCTGAAGGATGCAGATTAAGAGAATCCATCCTCTCTTTAATCTGCTCAAATACATGTTGATGCAGAAAAGCAACGGAAGGCGTGGAAGCTCTGAGTGAGTTTCCTAATCTTTCTGCTCATTGTGTAACGAGAAAAGAGATGAGAGTATGAGGGTACAATGCAGTGCTGTGTCAAATCAGATGCTTCCTCCAGAAGAGCATCCAATTCGTTCAACCAACTATTTACCATGAAAGGCAAAGAAGGGTGAGAGGATGTGTTCAGTTTGCCACAGTTCAAAGCTTTTCTATGTTCATTAATTGAATTTTGAGAAGCAGGACCTTGAGGGCATCCAACTCTTTCCTACATCTGATGGCAATATTGATGTATTGAATAACCTGACTTGCAGCCAAATGAATGGTGAAACCAATCATTCCAGGGATGAAGCCAGGATCACCCATTTTGGGGCTACCTTAGAAAGAAAATTGGAATTCTACTGAAAGTCTATTTCTGAGGGAAAGCGAAGGAAATGCAGCCAAATAGTAGCTAAAGCTCCTGCCAGAGAAGCAGGCTAATGTGTTGGTTCCTCTGAGATGCTATTAATTAGTAGTCCTACAGAGACCTCATTAGACACCAATCTTTGTTACATAGGAAAGTGTAGAAAGAACTTATAAAATAACCACGCGGATCATCCGTCCGTGAGCATGTCGTCACGGTCACAAGCTGAAGGCATAATACAACTCTCTCAAAGGCAGATTTTATATCAGTATTCTTACATAATTTTGATTCCCGCAATTTATTCACGACTGTCGATTATTTTAAGAGTTTCTTCTTTGGTTAAAGTCAAAATGTATAATAATTGTCAATCTTGATCAATCCAATTTGAGATATATCAAATTCTTACCTAATATTGACTCCCTCAATTTAATCACTATTACGTTTGTGACTTTTTCATCCACTAAACAGACTTTTGCGGCTCTCTCTGCTTGACTAGACAACATCTGAAAGCCATGTTTGAGAAAATATGGGAGAAATATTGCAAAACAGATTCGACGCCCGTGCTTTAAAACTTTCCTGGGTACTAATTTTCGTGCTTCCAGCGAATGGGTCAGAAATGTTTGAATAGAAAAAAATCATGGACATTGAATTTAGGGGTAAATTTTTTACTTCGAATTTAGGGATATTGCAACACTTTTTCTTGCCATCGAAAGGCTTCTAGGTAGTATTGGTAACATGGAAATTTCATTTTCTACCATGTTTAATATATTTTTTCTTGTCATCAAACCTGTTAATTTTTTTATTTCATTTATATGTAATACCAAAATTTTCGTGAGTAAATATTATGTATTTGCTATGCAATCAGTCATTATTAGTAAATTTAAATTGAAATATTTAAACTAGTAAATTCAATTGAAATATTTAAACTAGTAAATTTGAATTGAAATATATAAATTGATTTAAATTCAAATAAACTTTTTATTATTGTATATCTCTATTTTATCTCTATAGTAGTAGATGTGTATTTCTCCTTCCACTTTAAATGATAGCATTTAAGTGTCTTCTCCATGGCCACAAATTACCCTTGCTAAAAGCATGGCTCAATTAATATAAGTTCGCCATGGTCTAAGCAATAGGAAAGCAAAAACTAATTAAACAAAATTTATATAGCTATGATGAGAAACTATAGACTTACAAACAAAAAAGTGAAAGCCAATAGTAGGGTAGTTAACTATGTTAGGTAAGTAGATCTCGTCTCCTTCCATCATCCCTCCAATATTTATGGTCTCTTTTTTTAAGAATAATTTTTGAAATGGAAAACTATGAGAATCTTCCATAACCCACTATATGATTTTGAAATTTCCAATATTTCCTAAAAACATATTTTAAGAGTACCCTTGAACAAGAGGACGCATGAATTCTACTAGCAAGGTTTATTGTTTGGCTAGCTCTATATTAAATTGGAGTCTATAGAGAGCTCACTCCCTTATCTAGTACATTCAGAGACAAGAGTAGACATGGATACAAATAGGGTTCTAACCTCCTCTCCTATTCATGCCTTCTCCAACTTGGACTACTTAGGGGCCAACTTCCACACATAGATTATAAAAATGATAGGATCAAATCATTGCCACATAAGGTCACAAAACCCCATGAACCTAGGCCACATACATAATGGGGAATTATGATTGTAGTAACCTATATTAGAATAAAAAATCAACCAACAAATAGGAGACAAGATTTATGCCATGATTACAAGACTTGCCTTCAAACAGAGGGGGAAATGATGAGACAACAAAATTTCTTATGATTTATTGAAAATTTTCATATTTTTGTTGAAACATATTTGTGTAATGGACAAAATGATATAACTAATTAACTTTAAGCTATTAGAAGTAGATTATGAAATGGATTTTCTACACTTTTTTCTTTCAGAGTTGGATAGGCAAATAATTGTATCAAATTTATTTTCTATGTATATTGTTGTATTTATCACGAATATAGGAATTAGTGGCATCAACATGACACAAAACTAATAAAAAGGAATGGTTTCCACAAATATTGGATAGTTGGAAATAACACTATCTAAATAGATGAAACCAACTCTACAATTAATTTAGCTAGCTCAAATTTAGTTGGGTAGCATTAGAATGCATGGAAAAAAAATCTTCTAGTTTAGGAGGGTAGATAATGGAAATATCATTTGTACCATGAATCCTTGTGATCAAATATGGGTCTTAAGTCAACTTATTATTTTCTAAATAACATGTGTAGCTATCAAATAAACTTATGTCCATTGAGATTATAAGGCCCTACTTTATGATCTTGCTCCTTCACTAATTTTAGGGAAAACATCTCTCAAACCAAGAATAACTTAGACTAGAGAATTGCAAGATTGTCTCAAATCATAGTTGATAAGAAGTTTTTATCATATAACTAAAACTCCTCTCAATTAAATGAACGAATAAATTATTTATTAGATATGACATTTTAATAGAGAAGGAGCTAGTAATTGAAATATTTATCAAGTTAGATCATGGAGGGAATAAGATGGTGGGGAACCAACAAGTTTTAAAATCAAATATTTGAAATTCAAGGATCAATTTTGTGGATTTGGATCCTATACTAGAGAATTGACCTAATATGAGGGAATACCAAATTTAATTGTCAAAATGTATTTCTAGACATAGGGGGTAATAAATATCAAATATATTGAAATATGGGTAAATATAGATGAGATAAGAGTAAATTCATGTGAAAGTTTCAGAGTATGAATTAGTGATGGTTCAAGTAATTATCCCAACTCCATATAACATTGCACTACTTTTTAATTTGTAATTCCATAATTAAGCTATTCTATCAAATGAGTCTAAAAGATAAGTAGGAATTAACATGTAAATACCTATGCAAATTTCACCATTACACCACTTAAAATATCAATGTTGAGTTGATTCAAAAGATGGGCAAACACTGTTGACTCAATAGAACTATGAACTAGAAAAAAAATATGCATGAGAGATCTCATTCCCAACAATAACACCCAAATACAATTTTGAATCTTGATGACAACAAACATAACATCGTTAAAAATTTATTAAAATTGAATATATTAAATAAAGTTAAGTTTAAAATAAATCCTCAATTAAAATTTATTAAAAAAAATTTCATTAAAATCATTTATGTATTTAACAATAAATATTGCCTAAATCCTAACTAAACACAATATAATAGAAATAATGAAAATATACCCCCTTACTAGAGTTGGGGAATCAGAATTTTGATTCCCTCTAGTTATATTCTTGGACATTGGATGCATGGGGGAGTTCAAGCGTATAAAATGTCACCTAACATAATGCATAGTAGCTAGTTAGGCTCTAATTAGGCAATGACCTTCACTTTATTCAATGTAACACTTTCTCTATTTCATAGTTCTATCCCATGAGAAGGAATGGAATACAATTTTTTTCATAGTGGAACAAAGAACATCTTCAAACCTTCACTATTGCACGTGCAACTAAGGAATTCCAATATAAAACTTATTATTGGTTATTTGTACAATTACTAACAAAATTACACCATTTAAAGCCATGCATAAACTCTTATGATGATCTTGGATACCTATTTCAGACTCTTTGGCCAAATCAAATTAAATGTTATAAAAATAATTTTAGAACCTTTTATTTTCATTATTAAAGTTCATAGAAAACTACACACAATTCGACAATAAAGGTGTCCATTGCTTATTGCATGCTTCCACAGTTTCGAATTGACTTATTGTAAATGTTCACATTGTAGTTTATTTTGGACTTGACTCATTGGTCAATGTAAAAATTGTGATTTATTTGGAACTTGACTCTTTCATTAGTGTTCACATCATAGTTAGTTTTTGACTTGACTCATTAGTCAATGTTCACATCACAATTTATTTTTTACTTTACAAATTGGTAAGTGTTTAGATCCTAGTTTATTTTTTACTTGACTCTTTTGTCAATGTTCACATCGGAGTTTATTTTTGACTTGACTCATTGGTCAATGTTCCAATCACATTTTATTTTGGACTTGACTCATCAGTAAGTGTTCACATGAGAGTTTATTTTCAGCTTGATTCATCGCAGTTTATTTTAGACTTGATTCACCTATCATGATCAATAGTCATATTACAATTTATTTTTGACTTGACTCATTGATCATAGTTCACATGTCAATTATTTAAACTTGACTCATTTATGAAAGTTTATATCACAATTTATCAATTTATTTTTGACATAACTCATCTATCAATATTCATATTGCAGTTTATTTCGACTTTGACTCATCCGTCAAGTTCACATTGCACTTTATTCTTTAACCTAAGAGAGATATTTTTTAAGAATTTGGATTATTATGAGTCACCATGAATGTTCTCATTTTAAAAAAAATCTCTTCCTCATTTATCGCAGACCATTCCTCGCACGTTACTGAGCCTATAATCCATTCAAAACCTTCTCACTCTTCATGAAAAGGGTCAATTCTATTGTAATCGACAATGTACAGGGTAAAATAACTTTATTTTCAAGAGTATTCGGTCATACCAAATTAAATCTTCACATGAAAATTCGCCACATTTCATTTGTATTATTAAATTTAGTAGCGACTTGTAAGCAATCGATAATAGAAGTATCTACGCGTTTGGACAAAAGGAAAAGGAAATTGGGGATTCTTGCCTTCTAGGGTTCTCAATCTAATCATGTAGAAGTTTAGTATTGCAAATTTCATAACATAAAGTTTAGGGTTGTGTAAAAGTTCGTTCAAGATTTCAATTTAGGATTGGTGTTTTGAATTTGAGGATTAAGTTTGCGAAGGAAAATTTGATTTTATCTAAAACATAATTTATATTTCACACTATTTAAATCATATAGAATTTTAAATTAGAAACGGGTGCACTTTCAATAAAATATTTCTTATATGCAATTAATATTTATGCATTTTTGTTTGTCAATTTTAATATATTTTTTAGTATTTGTCTAGTTTTAATATAGAATAAAAATGGGCATCTAACTTTATCCTTAGGACAAAATGGTACCGAGATAAGAGAAAATCTCTATTAATGTATCATGTGAAAACAATTATTTAATAAAGTTGAGGAGTAAATGATTTGCCTTAAGATGGCATGCACTTTTTTTAATGTGAAATGTTTAAAATAAATTCAAAATTATTGTTGTTGCCTTGCCTTTCACATTTCTCTCATTTTATGGTAGCACCAAACTAATATACAGTAAAGATATGAGAGTGATGTCATTAGAAATAAAAATTTGAGAGTATTTGGGTCTTTCTCTCTACCGAAACCTTCATATACTGCCTTGAGCTTGTCTTAGTCTGCAATTTACCTTCTTTCTTATCATGTCATTGTCTAAACATCCTGATGATGGATCACAATGTGTGATTTGAAATGTTGATGCAAAAAAAGTCACAATCAAATCCAGAAGCAGTAATAGATATCACTTTTTTTTTTGAGAAAAAATAACTTTTTAACCTACACAAAACAATAAAAAGACGAAAAAATAGTATTTTTTTATAATCATATAAAATACAAATTAAATTGAAACTATAGAATTTTTCATGATTTTTTTAATTATGTTCATTCATTGATTAAACTAATTTAAAATAAAAATTCAATGAATGCAATAGTATCTTATCCTTGGAGGAACTAAAAATTGGACAAATGAAAACAAACACTACAATAATAAATCTATAATATATAAAAATTATTTTCAACATAATATTAAAATTTTGTATTCGGTATTATAATGATATATATTTATATACCTATTTTAA